>NW_026067939.1:9511856-9555087 GCF_014885135.2 Alexandromys fortis | reverse complement strand
TCCTTCCATTTTCTGGTGTCCTCCTCTATTTCTTTCTTCAAAGACTTGAAGTTCTTGTCAAATAGATCTTTCACTTCCTTGGTCAGGGTTACCCCAAGATATTTTATGCTCTTTGTGGCTATCGTGAAAGGCGATGCTTCTGTGATTTCCCTCTCTGTTTCCAGCTGAGACATATTTTAGAATTAATTTAAAGTTCAGTTTTTTTTCATTTAACTTCAAATGCAATATGTGGACATTACAGCAACATGGACCTTTAGAAATGGAACTCTTGAGAATATAGGACTCTGAGTAATTACCCCCAGTAAATTCTAGAATAGTAATTTAAAGGAAGAAAGTCTATTTATAAAGGGAATAAAACATGGAAACAATAGTGAATTTTATCTGGCAATTGTACTTTAAGCAGCATTGTGCCAGGTACTAATAATGTTTTATTACTTTGGATGGGACACTTTCAAATACTTCCTGATCCCCTGGTGGCTTTTCAGTTTTAGCTACTGAGCTTTTAATATCTTTTTGTATTCTCTGTCTTTATTTTTTTTTTACTTGAAACATCGTATGCTCCTTCTCTTTAACTTCCAAGTTGTTCCCAGAGGGTTCTCAAACAGTTTTAACTCCGTCTTCTGTATGCTGTATTAATAGTAGTTAAACTTAGCAGGTCAGGTTTACCACTAACTTCCCCAGAACCATTCATATGTTTTCTTTGAATCTTTAAAACTTTCATTGTAGAAAAAGTGCTGTATTAGGGACACTTCAGACAAAGTGTGTTTTGTTACTATTGTTGTGATCTGTCAAGACAAATTACAAGGAATTATTAAAGAGATGATTTTATTCAGGCCATTATAATTGGGAAGACTCTTATTAATAAAGACCAACTCAGAATGGGCAGAAGGCCTGTGCTTTTGCACAAATGAAGAAGTCGTCTGTGAGTGCTTGTAAACAATGAAGAAGGATGGAGAGGGTGTGCCTGGGTAATATGAGGGCAGCTGGGGTCTTTGTGAGTAATTGTTTCTGGAGCACAAAAGAACAATGAAATTTCTTATTCATGTCTGCTATACAGAAGCTCAGTCTCAGGTAAAAGCAGGTGCTTGCTGTCAGGCTCTGTTTTGTGGATGATGAACAGGTGTCAGTTACTGCTGTACAATCCAGAGGAGGCCAGAAACCTTCTGGATATGGTGAAGAAAGATCACAGTAATCTCTAGGGAAACCTTGTGGGTAAAACTCCTGCAATATTTTGTAGGTGCAATTTATCTGTGTATTGTCAGTCCCTCCTAAATAACCACAAAAGACTTAATATAGATTATAAATGTTGTCTGGTAGCTCAGGCTTATTATTAACTAGCTCGTACAGCTTAAATTAGCCTATTCTGATTAACCTATGTACTACTCCTTGGCTCATGGCTTTCTTTACCTGTTCTCTAGCATTCTTGCTTCCTTTGTGTCTTCTGGCATCTCCACTGACTCTGCCCTTCTTCCACCCAGCATTCTCAGTTTGGCTGTCCCACCTATGCTCTCTGCCTAGATACCAGTCGGCCAGTTCTTCATTAACCCATGAGAGTAATATGTATTCTTTGTGCACAGAAGGATTATTCCACAGCACTTGCTGAACCACAAGTTTTGAGGTGGCAGTTTTGGATGGCTGAAGCTCGTAGTGACAAATGGATCCTCAAGAGGAAACCCAGAGTTTGACAGATCTTGGCTGTGGGGATTTAGTTCTTAGTGATACCTTTGTGTGGTGGTGAGGGGGTGACATAATTGGAAAAGTTAATTCAGATGGTTGCAACTTGATAGGGGAAAAAAAAGAAATGAGAATTACTAATGATAATTTGTACAGGGAAATCAACTATAGCATAACTTAGATACAGTCACCCAAACTGCTGTCTCCAAGGAGAGAAAGAAGTCAGTTCAATCTCTACCAGACAAGAGAGTTGCACATCCACCCCTAACTTCCTGCTCTGGTCAGCTGTCTGATGCTGTGTTAAAGGATTGATGACATTCAACATAAAACATTTTATGGCTCGTGAGTTCAGAGGTTTCAGTTCATGACTACATAGCTTTCCAGCTCTGAGCTTATGGCTGGGGAATGGCATCCAGACAGGAAGTGTGTGTGGCAGGAAAAGACCTTACTCACTGGGCCAAAGAAGAAAGTCAGGAAGGGCAGAAGTCCCAATATCTGCTTCTAGTTCTTTACTAGTGACATACTTCTTTTCTATAGACTTTATCTGCTAAAAGTTCCATCCTCCAGCAGTGCTATATGCTGCTGAAAGAAACCTTCAACAAATGAGTCTTTGGGTAATACTTTCAAGAAACTCATATGCAAATTCACAAAGATGTAAAATAATCAAGGCCAGTTAACTCAGCCTGAATCTGACAACCTACAAAGGTGTTCAGGATAAAATACAGTTTTCCATGGAAGCACAAGGTTTTCCTCTAAGATTTTACAGCACAGACGAAATATACATACATAGGTTTTATTAAGGCAAATCCATCATTAAATTCAGAAACCCATGCCAACACTTGGGTCTATAAGTTATCTGAATGTATGAAAAAGATATTCTAAGGCTGGCAAGAGGAATCAGTGGGAAAAGGCATCTGAAGCTTACCCCGATGACCAGAGTTTAATCCCTGAAACCCACAGAGTAGAGCCAGAGAACTGCCTTCCATGGAATATCCTCTGACCTTCAATTGCACAGTGTGGAATTCATGCACCTGACACAAACACACACATAACACAAAAACATCAAAATGCAATAAACAGATATTTGGAAAATATACACAGATAGTGGCCTCTCTGAACTTTGTTAGGAATCATGTGAAGATTGCCACTTTACTCCATCACCACTTTTTGACACCAGTCTGTTGTTAAGATTTTTGAAATTGAATGTAGATTCTCCTTTCAAACATCCTGACCACAGTTTCCCTTCCCTCCGCCCCTCCCATCTAACTAAAACCTACCTAATAGAGGCAGAAATTGATCAGGACGTTGACAATGCTGATGTAAAACTTCTATTGAGGAGCTCTATTCAGGACATCACAAAACGAGCACAGCATTTAGAGAGTCAGAGTCTCAGTCCCTGGCCTTGGTTGAGTCAGAATGCGATTTTAACAAGCGGTTTTCATGTCTATTATGTACACTGGAGTTAGACAAAGAACAGTGAGATTTAGAATGTGGCTGGAAATATGGGAGAGGGAGAAGGTTTTCAGAAACCTGAGCATCCCGAGATCATCCACACCTGGTTGTTATGTGTTGTTTGCATAGAGCCGTACATCTTTCAGGTCGTCTTTGAAAACTTAGCTATTGTCAGTCTGATGAAGTTGCCAATTAGCGAGGGAAAAGAACACCAGATGGCAGCAGATAAACCAGCTTTGTCATTTGTAAGTCAGGACATCATGTTATTTCAGTGAAAAATGCTTTCCAGTGCTTCACAACCAGCAAGTACTTCATTTTCATCACTTGAAAAATACATTGGGGTTGTCATTATAGAAAACCTTGTTAGACAGCCAACCATGAAATGGTGTGGGGGTGAGTTAATGCCATATTTTTCCTAGTAGGGAAGAATGAGTGCAAATCGTTCCTGAGAACAGTAGATTTTTATTTTAAGATTTATTCTTACTTACGTGCATGTGTATGTCTCGTCTCTCTCTGTGTGTCATGTGCATTTGTGTCTTAAAAGGCAGAAGAAGGCAATGGATCTCCTGGAGCTGGAGATACAGGCAGTTGGAAGCTGTCCAAGATGGGTGCTGGGAACTGAACTCAGGTCCTCTGAAAGTGCTGAGACATCTCACGGGCCCATAGATGAAACTTTTTACATTTTGTTTTTATTAGGTATTTGGGTGTTTCTCTCTCTCTCTCTCTCTCTCTCTCTCTCTCTCTCTGTGTGTGTGTGTGTGTGTGTGAAGAGAGACAGACAGACAGAGAGAAAGAGAGACAGAAAGAGAGAACATGTGCATGTCATGATGCATGTAAAAGTTGGAGAGCAATCTATGGTAGTTCATTCTTTCCTTCTATCATGTGGGTCCCAGTGGTCACACTCAGGCCTTTATGCTTGGCATCAAGTGTTTTTTACCCACTATGCTATCTCAACAGACCCTAGATTTTGATTTTTCAGGACTACCGACTCTAGGGTTAAATACACAAACATATGACCATGTGAACCATGAACACCTACACGTTTATCATTGTCACTGAGCTCTAGTCTTCACAATGGAAGGATCCCAAAGTGAGTAGCGAGCAGTACTGCTTTACTTGTTTATTAGTTCAACGAAACCATGTGTGTGTGTTTGATTGAGTATTAATCAAATGAATGCAAATGGTTCCTAAGTACAATAGATTTTTTACTTTAAGAAAGATTTATCCTTACTTAAGTGCTTAAGTGTACGGATATGTCTCTCACCTGAATATCTATATATAATACATATATAATATTTATATATAGAATATTTGATTTTTTCCATTATCCAAAGCCAATACTGTGTCCTAGGATATAAGGTGTACAAGGACAGGCAAGGGTTTTCCTCCATTCAATTTATCATTTAGAGGAGACAGGCAGTAAAGAAGTTTTGAGGCTTGAAGTGTTCTTCTGATGTATTGAATGTTTGAACCTCGGGTGGTAGAGCTATTTTGGGGAGGTGGTGAGAACTTTAGAGAGATGGAGGAAGTTGGTCACTGGGAATATGTCTTTGAGAGTTGTATTTTGTTCCTGTTCCCTACCTCTATGATCTTCTACTGAGTAACTATGACCACAAGCTCCAACCACCATGCCCTCCCTCTCCACAGGCCCAAGATCAAAAAAGCCAATGAACTAAAATTAATGATCCCTTCCTTAAGGTTGTTTTCTCAGTCTTTGTCACAGCAATAAAATTGCTAACGTGCTAAGTTAATAAATCAGAGAGAATCTAAGCCTGTATGGTAGGAAAAATAAGCCATGTAATGTAGTACCCAAATTATCCAGAAGAGGGCTATATTCCTATGCAGATCCCATACAGTACCCAAAGCATCCAGAAGAGACCTGAGTGAACTGGCAACCCCACAGGTCTCCTGCATGTTAGGCAAATTCTGAGAGATGGAGACAACAAAGACATTGGGGCAGAATAGTCCAAGCACTATGCACAGAGGTGTATAGTTCCTGAGATGGAAGCAAAATCGATTTTTGTCAAAGTCAGAACGAAGGTTGTTGTATCTGGAGGTCATTGAGAAGCTAGGTAGAAGAAGAGATTTAGATAAACATGTCAGGGATGACTTCATGTGAGACTATGGTGCCCAGGTAAGAAGTTTTGTTTTTTGAAAGTCTGAAGGGAAGCTCTCACAAACTTCAAAGATCTTTGTGACCAAGGAACCAACTAATAATGGTTGTTGCTAACCCTTCTGAGCAAATTGCACTCCAAGATTTTAAGCTGTGTAGACTTGAAGACAGTTCTTCAGGTTCCTAAGTGGGCGCTATGCAGGCAAGCTGCTTTAAAATAAGCTGCACGTTTGATGGACACAAGCTTCGTTCCTAGGCTTATTCAACAGATATCAGTCCCAGTCACAGGGACCATGACAAATTCACTTGTTTGTCTTCATGATCTCTTGCCACCACTCTATAGTAAACGGTAGACTCATGGCAGATATACTAGTCAGAACTGAATCAGGGAAATCGCACCAGCATGGGTCTATACTGAGTAGGAGGAGGTTTAAGGCAGGGTGGGGTACCTGAAGCAACTACAAAATACACAGATCTCAGTCGCAAGAGAAGATGGGCACTCTGGGCAGAGGAGTGTTTTCCTTCTCCTAGAAAAGCTTCAGGACTGCTTTTATGTCTTCCAAGAGATTAAGTCTGATTCGCCTAAGGAATCTAGGAAAGTTAGGAACTTTTGTTTGCACCTGGAAAACAAATTCTTTGGGATTTAGGCATCTCGAGTCTAGTCAATAAGCGTGCATACAGAAGATCATCCAATTGAAGCTAAACATTCTTTTAGATTCCTAAGCAATTTCAGTAATTTGCTCGTTTTCTTACAAGTATTTCCTTCTTTGTTTTTCTTTTTCTTTTTTAAATTTTTAATTCATTTTATATACGAACCACAGTTTTTCCTTCCCTCCCCTCCTCCTGCTCCCTTTCACCTCCCCCTAATGCACTCTGCCTTCATCCACTCCTCAGGAAGTCAACAAAGCCTGGCACGTTCAGTTGGCTCAGGACTAAGCCCTTCCCCTTTGCATGAAGGCTGAGCAAGGCATTCCACCATATGGGAATGGGCTTTAAAAAGCCAGCTCATCCACCTGGTCCCATTGCCAGGGGTCTCACAAACAGACCAGGCTACAGGCTACACAACTGTTGTCCTCATGCAGAGGGTATATTTCTGTCCCATGTGGGCTCCCCCCACTGTCAGTCTAGAGTCTGTGAATGCCCACAATTTCGCAACCAGTCTTGCATCCATTGTTTCATAAAAATGTTGAACCCTAAGTTTCTCTACCTTCGCTGATGATCAACTGGCTGATTTCCACCGCCATACATTTCTAGGGTGCTCTCAGATCCTGTGAGTGTTTTGTTTGTTTGGTTGATTGTGTTTTGTTTTGCTTCTCTATGAGCTGCCACTGTTGCTGCTAATGGGGCTGGCCTTAGACTTTCCATTGTGTAATTTTCTTCTTGTGTAACTTCTGAAGTCTCAGCTATTGGGACTATATATGAAGAATATTCTTCATATTCTTAAGGCTTCTATTCCTTCTTCCTTTTGAGGTTTTCTGAAATGGTATTTTCTTTGTTCACAAAATAGTACCCTCTCATTTGTTTTCTTGCTTTCCAAATAAAGTATGGAAAGGGAAAGACACTGAATTTCATAACCAAGCTTATACTACTAGTAAGGAGTGTTTTGTGTATTATTGTTTACTTATTTTTGTTTACTTTTGTGCTTTTATCTTATTTTTACCTTTGTTGAGAAGTATATGATGGAGTAGGATTGTGGGTAGGTGGGTGGTTGGTTGGGTGGGGGGGTGTGCAGGTGAACATGTGGAGGTCAGAGGGCACCTCCAACGTTAATTCTCTCCTTTCATCTTATAACCAAACACATGGGATGGGCTTCTTAGTGTTCTCCTTCCACCTCCCCTTTCACTGCAGGGACAGTGAGATTATAGACACGCATTCTATGTGCAGTCTAGCCTGCATTTGACTCTGTGCATTCTGTGGATCCAAACTTCAATCCTCATGTTTGTGAAGCAAGCTCTTTATCCTCTGAGTCATTGTCCCAGCCCAAGATATCACTAATTTTAAGTTGTTTAGTATTTTTTTGATGTGGGAGTGTCATATCAATCTGTTGATTTCATTGGCTGAGCAATAAAGAAACTGCTTGGCCTCATAGGTTAAAGCATTGGTGGGAGGAATAAACAGAATAGAATTCTGGGCAGAAGAGGAAGTGAGGTCAGACTCTGCTCTGCTTCCTGAGAGACGCCATGCTCCGATCTCCCGGGCAGATGCATACAATGAAGCTCCTCTCAGCTCCGAACCCAGAATGGACAGAGGCTAGAATCTTCCTGGTAAGCGCACCTTGGGGTGCTTACACACATCATTAGAAATGGGCTAGTCCAGGTGCAAGAATTGGCCTGTAAGGGCTAGAGTTCATGGGCCAAGCAGTTCCTAAATGAACACAGTTTGTGTGTTGTTATTTCGGGCGTGAGCTAGCCAAGCGGCCAGGGTGTTGGGGATGCAGCCCTGCCTCCGCTCCTATTTTCAACATTTTTTTCTTCTTCTTTTTGTATTCCTTGGTTTGGCAGTTGACATTCTCATCAGCCAAGCTTCAGTTTTATCCCATGTTGCTTCTCACCTTTACCTGTCTATCTTACTGTGCTGAGTCACGCCATTACCTGGATAGTAGCTCCTGTTTCTCTGTACTTGCACACACTTTAATTTTTTCAGGTGACATCCCTGTTCACCTCTGGCGATCTTTCTTCATTTCCATCTTCACGATAAGTAACTAAAATCCTGTTAGGGTTTCAAAATCTTTTTCAAATAGTAGCCAAAGCTTTACCCCATCCTTTATGTATTCTTATACAGCATTTATTTATATATGCAATATCTCTGTTACCTGCTTTCTGTCCACATCCTGTTCTAGTGTTTATATTTATGGTGTAACCGGCACAAGTACTGCTTCTTCTTTTAATCAATTCAAAGAGAAGCCTATGAATTAGCCATATGAGTGTCCTATAGCCTTAGCCCGATACATTTGTATAATGTCCTTACAATTTGCATTTGTTGAATGTCAGAATTACACTGGAAGCCAGAATTATTTCCTTAATCACATGGCACAATTTTCCTCCCACTTCTTGCTGGGCTGTATCCACCAGCCATAGGAATAATTTGCCTCTTCTTTTTTCCCCCTTTTTTGAAGCTACGGATTCCTGCACATCTGAGTGCTTTGTGAGGATGCGATTGCAGATGTATGTGTTTAGTCATTCCGACAGTCAAACTGTGTTTTGATTATTTTAATTCTCTTATTGCAATACAGAATAATTTGTTCTGGGCTTTTTACAAGCCCTTGATAGCTGTAAAGCAGATTAAAAAACAGAAACAGAAAACACCAGCTTCTTCTTCAGTGCTCACCCTTAAATCACCAGTCTTTGTTTTTCGTACACAAAGTAGTAAAACAACTCTCTCTCTCTCTCTCTCTCTCTCTCTCTCTCTCTCTCTCTCTCTCTCTCTCCTCCCTCCCCCTCTCTCTCTCTCTCTCTCTCTCTCGCTCGGGTGTGTGTGTGTGTGTGTGTGTGTGTGTGCGAGAGAGAGAGAGAGAGAGAGAGAGAGAGAGAGAGAGAGAGAGAGAGAGCGCTTTAAGCTAAAACTAAAACAGACAGCAAATCTTAGAAAAAACTCTCTCCCCGGTACAATCTTGGGTCTAGAAACACAGTTTTTCACAATAAAAAAAAAAAAACCTTGAGAGATTTCTTCCTGCTATTTAACTGGGGCTTATACTAAATGTAATTTTCATGTCATTTTTCTCATTTTTGTAGCTTTGAAAGCTGTATTTGTTGAGAGAAACCTGTTCCCTAAAGAAATTCTTGATCATGAAAGACAAGACAAGCAATTATGCCAAGAAACAACTGGTGAAGTGAAGGTGAAAAGAAACAAGAAGCAATTATGATCAAACAGAAAAACAAACACACCGCTGTGGCATAAAGCACTCCCAGAAAATGCCAAGAAATGTCCAGAATTCCCCTTCTCTGTTGCTTTACCTGTAAACTTCAAGAAACTAGGTCTTCAGACTGTGTTTGTTCTGTTTTCATTCAGAATTGTCCCCTCCTCTGTCTAATCTAAGAAAAAATATACGAAAGACTGGCTTAACATGGAGGAATGCCATTTGGTTTTATCTATTTCAGAAGAAAGTATTTTACTGCCGCGCACCGCGCCCCCGTGTCTGCGCTCTGTGTGCTGGCATCCAGTTCGCGAGCTTCCGGCAAGGGACTGGAGGTTAAAATACACAGACACACACACACACAGACAGACAGACAGCGACACGGGTCATCCTTGAATTCCCCAAGAATGCCCCCTTTATTGTGTTCAGGGGCAGATTATATAGAGATAGCCACGCCCCAGCCAAACCCACCAGAAACCACTCTCCTGCCATCAGGAACTCCTGAAGGTCTCGTGCTCAGAGCAGCTGTAGGCACTCAGATCAGGGGATTTCAAGAAATTCAGGATCTGGGGTCTCACTGCTCCCAACATTTTACCTAGTTGTCCCTGTAATTGCCACTGTAGACAGACATTTATAATGTCTTATTATTAAATCTTCATTAACATATATAAAGTCTAGCAAATTAAAAAAAAACTCATTTAAAATTTGTTTATTTTAAGGTTCTCCCTCTTTGTAATTCGTTTTTCCTCAATTTTGATATTGACAATTAGATAGCAGCATGTTTTATTATTTTAAAATATACTTTTAAAATATTCTTTTAATATATATGAATATTTTAAGAAGTTTTAGCTGTACAAATTTATGGTGTATAGTGTTAAAATTTGCAACACATTAATGATCAAACTGGGGATATCGACATTTAAAAGTCATTAAGTATTTTCAAATATTTCTGATTAACATATGGCCATTGAACATGTGGCTGTATGCAGTGAGCTTAATATTTCAACACAAAGATTTAATATGTAGTAGTCCAATGAGAATAAGTATTTCCACGTAATCGTTTTCGAATTCTCTTCCTGCTTAGAGGAATATGCCTTTAGAGCTTAATTTGTGGAAATAATCTGGTTTTGTATTTGGAAACTGAGTGGCATAATAGCCAAAAAAGTTAACAACATTGAGAAGAGCAAAACGCCTGGACTTTTGCAAATACATCACAGTCCAGGAAGACTCACATAGGCCATGTTTGGTTCTGAAACTTACTGCTTTTCCTTGTAATAAACTTTTCTTTATGTACATCAAACTCCAGGAAACCAGTATTGTTGTAACATTCTTTATTGTACTCTTCAGAAAAATTAATAAATTCATTCAGTTTATATGCATATGTTTATATTTTAACGAGGCCTTAAAATATTTGGACTGTAAAAGTCATGAAATAACACTTGCAAATAAATAATTAATATATGGTAGATAATTTTGATCAACAACCAAAACATTCAGTGTGTCTCATATGCAATCCTTTAAAATTTATCTATTTTCATGTTGAAAGATGACATATTTCTTGATTATGAGATTGTCTACTGATTAAATTTCAGTTTTGGAATTATAACGCTGGTTTGTTTACTTCTGTCTTTATTGATCTTATTGAGTTATACATTTTTCTCCACTCCCTCCGTTTCTGATCTGTTTACGTCTAAGATCAACGATTGACGCCATCATTCTGCTCACTTTTGTGGGATATAGTTAATGACATGGATTTTAACAATAGATGTTTTCATCATTATTTGAACAAACACTTTGATTTGGAAATGGGAGGAGTAGAAAGGTTTTCTGAGAACAGAATTAATTCCTGCCTGTGTTTATGCTACTAGTGAGTCAGGCATTATAACTTTACCTTCTAATTGGATGGTAATAATATGTGGAAAAGATCTAGGAGGGTGTGTGTGTGTGTGTGTGTGTCTGTCTGTCTGTTGTAAGTGAGTGTGTTGAGGTGTTTATCTGAAAACGCTCTTTAGAGGAAATATATAATATATGTGGAATCTATGTAATAGAAGCTTCATCTTGACCTCAAATGATTCAAAAGTACTATATGTGTATTCAAAACACATAAACATATCTGTGTTTGCAAGCATGTACCTAGGTCTATCATTGATTTGACATCTATGTTTCTTTGTCTATTTATCTATTTTTTAGATTAATCAAGGATATATATATATAGTATACACGTATGGTATATGGTAACAATTGGAGAAACTGAACAAAAGGACATAGAGATTGTAGGTCTTTGTACTATACAGGCAAATTTATGTAAATTTGAAAGTATTTCGATGCAAAAGTTTAAAACTTAAAATATTGCTTTGAGATAAACATTATTTTAGCTGTTATAACAGAAACAAACTATCTCATGGAGATATTGCAGAGAATTTTTACATTGAATGGAATTCTTGATTGAACAATCCATCATTTCAAACCATAAGAGTGATTGATGTGTCAAAGGTTGATGATGGTACAGGGAACTTAAATCAGAGACACTATACAAGAAATTTAAAGGATTATTACGATGTGAAGGAGATGTAATTAGAATACCAAATCTTTTGTGACGACTCTTTTCTCCGTGTACACTTGTCTTTTACCCATGAGGCCATGCACCCTTCTATTCATTTGAAGTCCAGCTATAGAAAGCAGAGGGAAAATGACTTGCTCACACGTATACAGGAAAAACTCACCTTGCCTTCAGCTTTCTCAGGTGGACTCACAAATAGTACAATGGTTAATTAGGCTAAGATTGAATGAGATAGCACCTTTTCAGGTGTAATTTAGAAGTTCCTCTGATAGGCACGTTTTATTTCTAACTCCTGATATGATTAGTGTAACAAAATCTGCTCCACATAGACTTTCTTTCTTTTCTTTTCTTTTTTTTTTTTTTTTTTGTTTTTGAAGACTATTATGTCTGCAAAGCTTGGCACTTTATGTAACACTAATTCCATCCCTCATGAACTTCCTCCCCTCTTCTGTAAAAATAATTAAAAGGAGCTGTCTAGAAGTACATTTGATATATTCAATAGATGCTTTAAAGCTCTGAAAGTCTCTTTTAATGTTATCACTTCTAATAATTTGGCAAAACATATACAAGAAGAAAGATGAATGACATCCAGCTATTACGTTTTACTATTCTTTCCTACTTTACAGCATCTGATTGTGCTAAACAAGCAGCAGGGTCTTGCCTGTCAAATGCTAATAGCCTAGAACATTATAACCTGTTTCTGGAATTAACATTTTGATGCAATTATTTAAAAATCATTTTTCTAAAGTGAAAGGAACTTGTCATATTAAAATAAGATGTGTTTTGATTTTCAATAGTTGCTTGTAATATGTACATCTATACCAGACATAATGTAATCCTTTTCCTTTTAGACTATATTCCTCTTCTCACTTAAAATACATCGTGTACACTGACAGAATAAAAGCTGCCTGAGATTAGTTTGAGCTCAAGTGGAAAAATTAACTTTGACTTTTTGTTTTTGATGGGTACATACTACAGCCAAATGCACTTTGTGGTTTTAAAGTTTACAATTAAGTATATTTTAGTTGTAAATAACTATAAAATAGTTTGAAAAGTGATGAGATTATAGCACCAACTCAATGTTATTAATGATGCTAAATTTTATACAAAAGCATTTAAAGTTGCATTATGAACATATTTCTTTTATTCTCTAGGGCAAAATAGAATTCTGAAAAGAAAAGATTTGTGGATTTATTTAAATGTAGTGCAGTAATATTTTATGGACAATAATACTTTATTGACTATTAAAACACCTTAAATGTGGAAACAAAAATTCATGGTTTTTGCTTTTTACTTCAGAAGAGACAGGACAATGCATATTTTTATTTGAACTGCTCTGATTTAAGGTTACATTGAATGGTCAAAATAAGACAGAGTAGTTGTCTACTCCTTCTCACGGCAGAAAAGTAGTGTTTGTTTCTGGGATAAATCACATTACCATCCGAGGAATGTGCAGAAACAAGTTGGTAGCTAAGGTTGCTAGTGATTTATGATTGTTGGTACTAATACATGGGTGGAAGAACTCCGGCCGGCAGTCTTAGAAGTTCTAATCTCTGCTTATGTGTAAAGCAATGTAGAAGGTACTGTTCATGTATTGAACAGTTCTAATTTGGAAAATTATATATAGCATCTCCAAATCTAGAAAAAGAACTTTTTGTGGTATGCAAAAGAAAAAGTAATTTTTTAAATAAAAATATGAAAAAAATATAATGTTGGAAGAAACATGTTAAATATTATAAAAAGGAAAGTTTGAGAATGCTTCTATAATCAAAAAAATAGTGGTTGACAGACTAGGATGTAGGTCAGTGGGAGTGCTATTTGTTAGCATGAGTAATAGCGTGGATTCAGTCTTTAGTGCTGAGAAACTGAAACCTAGCGAATTAGGAGATGACAGCTTCTCATAGTCAGAAAGCTTCTCAGGTCTGTCTTTGAGTCGTGATCCTCAACAAGGTCCAAGGTCTGGGGTAAAAATTTTAGAAGATGTGATCACTTTAAGGCATTCGTCTTAAAATGAATATGAACATTTTATTTCTTTCTCATGGACTTAGCAGAAATACTATTTAATTTTGCGATCAAGAGTTCCATGTTACTGCAGTGAAAGCACACTAAACTTCCCATTTCTTAGAGCTATAATGAATGATATATGCATTTAATGCCTGCCTGCCACTGAGCTGGTTGAATTGAACCATGAAAAGGAGATAAAACCCACTGAATTATGCATATGTTTTTTATTGATGGGTGGCTTGTAGAGAAAGTCATATAGAATGTTAAAATCACATATCAGGAGCCTTAGTGTTCTCTATCAAATCACCTGTGGTTAACGGTGGATTTTTTTCGAATATAATTTGTTAAACCGATAATCTTCATGAGATTTTTTTTGTAAAATATAAAAATATATTTTCAACATCTGTATTTTTCCAGTGAATTAGGATGGAACTATTAGACACAGGAAACGTCTCTGACCACTGTGTAATTGTGACAGCTGTGGTGAGGATTTGATTTGGCTTTGTTCCTCAAACTATTTATGATGGGAAAAATTCTTAACCTGACTCGGAGTCCTATGATAATCCAGCATATTTACAATATCTGCCACAAGTCTCCAATTGTTTCCACTTAAAAGGGAAATGAAATAACCAATGAAATAAGAAGATCTCTTAGCAATTTTAAGTCTCATTGCCCCTTTTCTTAATCCAGTTACACGTCATCATTGTCATTAACTTGATCATGTGACAGCATGGTGCACACCTGGTCTGGTTGTGGAAGAATTAATCATGCAGAGTTTCAGATAAATACAGTTGACCTTCACCGATAAGGTGATTCATATATGTGTGTTTCCACTAAGTATATTTTAGTCACAACACTCCAGTAAGCAACCAGAAGTTAATTCAGGGTAAGTATCTTAAAATTAAGCAGATTTTGAAAGAAGCTGATATTCAGTAACATGGACTCTGCTTGTTGAAGTATAAGAATGATGCTTGGATTCACTTTGTTGCAGGAATAATTAATTATTTTATAAAAATAAAACATTACTTTCATTCCATCTTAAAATTGTTCATTGTAGAAAGGTCAAGTTCTTACAGAACTATTCACCGTGTTGTTTATTTCTTAGTTTCTTCGGAATTTCTGGTAAGATATTACCCAAAACTGAATGAGGTAAGTGAACTTTAAAGTGAATTATTTGTTTGATGTTATAACTTATTAAATGCTCAGAAAATTGTTGGTAGAAATGGCTGCTCAAGAAGTAAAATTTCATTATGAGCACTAGCAGTTCGAGTGTTATCTTAGTACCAAGACTATTGCCAGAAAGAGTGACATTATTCCTAATAATATTTATTATTCCATTGTTGGCCTAATTCTTGAAGATATATCTAATGAATTTCAGCTTGTTTAAAAGACACTGATATGTTTTGATGACTTACAAAACAGTAAATGCATATTTTTCAGAAATAATCAGAGAAATAATATACTCATAAAAAGAACATATATACATTTGTAAAAAGTTCAAAGCCATATATATATATATATACATATATATATATTCACACATGCATACACACAGAGAGAAACATAGACACACACACACCCACTGAGAGAGAGAGAGATCAGAGCATAATATATAGACATTCATTTATGTGTAAAACTTTTCTCATGAAAGGATTTTTACTGTTATACCCTAACCATCTAGTACTATATTGATTGAGTGCTTAATAAGTCCTATGAATAACAATTTACATCTGTATTCATGCTTTATCAATATTATTTTCTATTAGTTGCTTTGTATTATATTTTGAGACTTTACCTCTTTGTAAAACTATTTATACAAATAGAGACTTTTTCTATTTATATTTTAAAAATCTGAAGAACCAAAATAATACCTTAGATCTTACTTTTTGAGGTTATTTGATTATTCTTTATCAGTATTACTACTAATGCTTCTTAATAACTCTTGACCTATAACTCTAGGAATGTAATACTTCAGATCTTCAAGGCTAACAGCACTATTCTGAAAACTTTATAGTCTTTGCTCCCTTTGAAAGGTTATTTCCTAGTATCCCATTAATGGTTATTAATATGCATAATTTTTAAAATAAAATTAGCATTACTGAAACTTCTAGGAAGCTTTCAAACTGTTTCAAGTGAAGGTATAATAAGACAGTTGACTTTCTTGTAATTGCCTTAGTGGATACTTCATGACTGGGGCAGTCTTGTGAACTGATATGGTTTCCTGTTGCTGCTATTCCTAGAGTTATTAATTGTTTAGAAAGAATGCTTGAAGATTTTATTATTTGTTTTGACTTTACTATTTATATTTGACTGTCATTTTGTTTATTTTTAAATCTTTCTTCATTTCCTTTTCTTTCATTTTGAAAAACTGAAATGAATGTTGGGATATTTTGCTCTCAGAATCATGGTTCACAGAGTGTGAGAAAGGAGTTGTTGGAGACTGCTGTGTTGACTTAGAAAGCACCTGCTTTCTGGTTTTGCTGCCTTTGGTCTATAGGCCTTGAGAAGCAAGTTGAATACGAGTTTCCCTTGAATCAGAGTAATAGGTGTGCCATTAAAGTCATTGGAAAAGAGAAAGAATCATAAAACTAGTTAGAACTGATAGTATTCTGAGTAGTGATTTACCGCTGTTTTTAAGAAACTCAAAGTATATATTATGTTAGCTTTAGAAGGAACTTATTACTACCGGTAGTGTGAGAGCTTCTCCTTTTACATGATGCTTACACAACAAATCGCCATGATAAAAAGTTTTCCTTTGGTAGTAGTACATATAGAATATTCTGCATTGTGTATATTTGTTCAGGATAGTCTAACAGATAGGAAAGCTTCTATTGAACTTACTGTGATGAAGTCTGTTTTGGAAACCAATACATTTTAAATTAACACACAGAAGTCAAGATGGGCAAGATGATATTGTGGAGTTTTCTGCTGTTGTTCTTTGGAAGTCAAGCTTCAAGAACTGTGGCTCAAAAAAGTGCCGACTTTGCAGTGGATCTTTATAAAGCTGTTTGTTCCTCTCACAAGAACAACATTATATTTTCCCCTCTTGGAACGACTGTGCTTCTTGGAATGGTCCAACTGGGTGCAAAAGGCAAAGCACAACAGCAGATACGGAAAACCTTAAGGATGCAGGAATCCTCAACAGGTGAGCATCTTAGACATAACTGTCTGTAGATACAGTCAGCTTTAGTTTTAAGCTGTCAGGGAGAAGCTCAGCTTATAGAGCTTCAACAGATGAAAATAGGCAAAGATATTTCCAAATTATGACCAACAGGTAATTATAAATGTATGTATTTTACTCACTTAGGATTGTTTCCTTTTAAAATATGTGGCACAAATACTTTATTAAGAAATTAATGCTTATACAGAAATAGAATTCTCTGCATGTCTGTGTATTTTTCTATAAACTGTTTGTATACTTCTACCTACTGATTTTTAATATCAAAGAATGGATTTAAAATAATATTGCATTCTATTTATTCTTGTGGAAAGGGAATTCATTACTCAACCGTTTTCAGCGGCTGATTCTCACACTTCTCTTACAAAGGAGAAGGAGGGAGGAGGGTGAGTGGGGGAGCAGGAAAGGAATGGGAGGAGGGGTACGAAGTGTAAATTTTTGAATGGAAAATAAAAAAATAAAATTAAAAAAGTAATGTGCTACTTCACCAAGAGACCATGAAAAACATCAACATTTAATTTATAAGCTTTCTCAGTAGTTTTATAAAATGGAGGCAGGAAGCTCTTAAACAGCCATCACAAGTTTCTTATGGCAGGTGGTTGTTTTTCGGTGTCCCAAAGTCACATGCGGGCATCTGACACCAAGCTTGAAACATCTCCCAGGCCATCTGGCTCATGCTTTCCTTTCCTAGTGGGCTGAGAATTAAGCTCTTATATCACTATCACATAACATTTCCTGGGCATCAGAAGAGATATCTAGATTTTTGATGAGAGTTCAGTTATTATAACCATAATTGATTTCAGTATATTTTTCTTAGCACATAAGAATTTACTTTTTCTGAAAATATTGGTAAGGCATACATTGCTCCACTTTCAATAGAAGCAATTTTGTACAGAAATGATATTGATAATGATAATTAAGTTTTCCTTTGTGAATAATATATAATGAAGCTACTATAGCATCGGTTTCAACACACCACTCTTAGAAACATTACATTTCATGGTGCCCCTCTGAAATGTAATGTATTATTTATGAATGCAAGCAAAGATGATTTTGTGAAAAGGTATCAAAAGAGGCCTCTGAAATTAAATTTTCATATGAATACATCTTAGAGGGAAACATACATGTCTTAAGAGTGGTAGGGTGTGAGCATAAAAGTCACAGTAATAATAATAGGTACCATCAAACATGGATGTAGTTTGCTATGTGTATCTGTTGCAAACTACTATGTAACATCTATAATCAGTTCACAAGATACATATACCTCTGCTATGAAGATGAGAAAACAAAGCAAAATTGATTTTGACTAGTGCTTTTTCCCAATGTCATGAGACTCATAAAAAGAATTCTATGTTTTCCTTGTAAGGGTATATATAGATGGCAAAACGGTGAGAATAATCTGCCAAAATATTTCTGCCATTCACTTTCTAAGTGACAGAGAAACACATTTGGAGGGTCAGTAATAAAGGAAAAGAAAGTTAAAAGGCCAAACAATAAAAAATGAAGTCTGGAAAATAAAAGTGAGAAAAGAAAAAATAAAAAAGAAGATACACATTTAAGAAGTGAGAAAGGCGAGGGAGTGAACGACAAGGAGACAGAAAAACGTCTCCACACAGTCTGGTTGGAGAGGAGCAAACTGAGTTAAAGTGGAGCGAGAACTGAGACAGTCAGCAGCAGGCAGTACAAGCGGAATCATGCAGGAACTGGTATTAGGAAAAAGATAGGACGAATCCTTTTCCATTTTGATTACTGTGACTGTGCAAAAGTGTGTGTGTTCATGTGCATGTGGTGGACAGATGCTGACATCATCTTCCTGTCGTCTTCCTTTTTCAGACAGGACCTATGGCTCACCTTGGGGCTAAACTATTTCACAAGGTTGACATCATCTTTCTTTTTATGATGGGTCCTATGGCTCACCTTGGAGCTAGACTATTTTGCTAGAGTGACTGACCTCCAAACCACAGGGATCCGCCCATCTTTGTCAGTGCTGGGATTACAAGTACACTACACACTGCCAACACTGGCTTTTAAATGGATGTCAAGGGTCAGACTCAGGTTCTTATGTTTGTGAAGCCAACCTTTTATGAGCCATCTCTGCAGGTCCCATTTTACTTTTAAAAACAATACTGTGTTTAAATATTGCTTGATTATGGCATATTTCAACATCTCAGATTTAATTTCTTCGCTGAATATCATTGACTTACTTCAGCGCTGGCTCGGCCATTAGTGCCTCAAAATTTTATTCTTTATAAAGGTTTATTATTTAAAATTGTATGCATGAATGTAGAGGCCTGCAGATACAAGAAGAGAATATCAAATACCCTGGAGATGAAGATACAGATTGTTGTGAATCTGTATCACCGAGGCTTCTTTCTAGTCCCTCCCCCCACACCACTGACTTATAAAATCAGTGTCTGTCTGTTGAATCATCTGTCTTGATTTTTCGTTCCTGCTACCAATTTGTGATCTCTGCTCTATTGTAGCATGTTAGTGCCTGGCTTATTCTATAGGGCGGTACAGATGCATTGAACTGTAGCATTCTTGTAGGACTGAGAATCCCAGGTGCTCAGTACTTATGTTACCCAACATCAAAGAATATGCTCAGAATATATGTTCTTCATTGTTCTGAACCCCTGATAGTGCCTCTGAAAAAAAATGATACTGATTATTCAAAGGCTGCATTGGAGATACAGGTGCCTTTGGAGGACAGAGATTTTGGACCCCATATTCCTAGAGTAACAGACTGTATTGGTACTCTGGAAGAGTGGTAGGTGCTCTTAACCTCCAAACGATCTCGTCAGCAGCCCCACTCACCACATACACCTGTGTTTCAGATGGTCTCTGGCAGATCTGAAATTTGTCACTGAGACGTCTGGAGAGTGAGTCCTATGGATCCATCTGTCTTTGCCTCCACTGTGCTGAGATCACAACCATGTGTCATCAAACCCAGCATTTTCATTCTTTTTTAATATTTGAATTTATGGTCCAACTCAGAACCTTACGATTTAGTAGAAGGGGTGCTACTGACTGAGCCACTTCCCCCAGGCCCTGCCCTAGGTTTACTTTTTTTTTTTTTTTTTTTTTTTTGCTTGTCTGGATATCATCTGCACACATAATGAGCCTTTGGGATCTTGACACCATAAGAAGAGAACCAGTGTTAGAATTTTAAAAGATATTCCAGAGGGCTGGTATAATCAAACCGATTATCCCCATTATCGGTTCTCTGTGGTTCTAATTTAGGAAATTATAGAAACTTTTTTTCTCATTGCCGATTAGAAGCCATGCATATGTATTCTTTTCAATTTGTGCTAAATGAGGTTATTAACCTGTAAATATAATCAAGTTTATAAGCCCAATATTTTTATAGTCTTCTCCCCCAAACTTATGCTACTTGGTGATTATTTTCCATTGATTTAGGAGCCCAGTAATTTATTAAAGGCCAGCTCTTTGTCATAGGTTCTTAGAACTTCAGTATATGGCATGATTCCATTTGCTCTGACAAATGAGGTACAGCTATTTTTTGTCTCCTTCTCTGTTTTCCCTACCATTCTTTGAAAGGTGTCCATAAATTATAAATGCTGAAAATTATTTTAGAATCCTGTCACTTTATCTTTGTCATTAATTATTTTCTTTTAATAAGCTTTTGTACCTTTGCTGAGGAAGTAATCTCTGAAGCCACCCAGCTGCTAAAATATGCCATGTAAAACCTCAGAGCACTGGAGACCAGCATCCAGAATCTTTGCATAACCAAACAGAAGAGTTTAACTTCCTCCATCTCCTAGTGTAAAGAAATCCACAGTTCTCAGGACTCATGAAGGTCCTCAAGTCTGGTACTATGAAATGTATTTTTATAATTAAAATCTCTTATGTATTTGTCTCTGTTTCAGTAAATAGGGAATCTGAAATTTCAAACACAATGCAGTGCATCTAGTCTGGCTTCCTGGATAGATGTGCAGATCGTACCTATTCAAGAACTGCAGAACAACGAGGTGTCATGGACCAAGCATAGCTTCTGGTCAGCTGGGCAAGATGTAAAGCACAGCATGTGGAGGTGGCTCCCCAATATCAGCTACCTAATTCACACAAAGATTATGACTGCTGGCTTTATAATTTAACAATGTGTACTCTCACACTTTATCTCTTTTTGGTCTTTATAAAGACCAAAATGATACTTATTTTATGGTGTGTGTGTGTGTACATTGCTCTTTCTATGTGTGCATGGCTGTGTGTGCTTTTTCGAGATTAGAGTTCTATGTCAAGCGAGTCACTCTGTTAATCCCTACCTTATTGTTTAAGACAGGTTCTTTGATCCCAAAGTTCACCAATTTGGCTATACTGGAATGATGGCAAGCCTCAGGCACCTTTCTGCCTCTGCTTCCCCGCTGCTGGGGATTACAGGCACGGCATGACTTCTCCAGCTTTTATGTGGTGACTTTCCTTGTACAGCAGGCAGTTTACTGACTGAACCATATCTTCCAGTCTCTCAATAATTTTACTCAACAAGTAACTTTTAATGGTGAACTGTGCTTTATTAAATGGAGACTAATCAAATACTATCCATTTTGAAGTTACACAAATGAAATTTTAGTTTTTATTGAAAATGTAATAAAAACATAAGAAATAACATGTTATATGAAACAGTTTCTGGATTAAACATGTTATATAGAACAGTTCTAGAATTTTGTCAGAGGTATGTGAAAATGTGTGCAACATTAGGGTATGCATAAGAAATTATGAAAGGAATCATCAGAGTAGACAAGATTTAGAGCCATGCATAACATAGAACATAGTCTGCTGGTGGTAATTTTTGAGTTGATTTTACCCAGTAGCTATATTTGGGATGCCTAAAAGGCTTTTATTCTTGCAGACAGCCAAAATACATAGATTACTACGTCTGAAAAAATAGGCATGTCAGATTTTTATATAAGTCTAGAGATGATTATAGGGCTTATCTTGTAAACCTTGAAATCTGGACAGGTGCAGTTCTTCAACAAAGGACAATATTTTCTGGAAACTGAAATAAAAGTAACATTGACTATCCCATTCCCTCAAGTTCTCCTCCTGCCTCCCCTTCTCTCCTCCTTCTCCCCCTCTGACTTCCCTTCTTCCCTCATCCCCACAGTCTTAATTTTCTCAGGAGATTTTGTCTATTTCTCCTTCCCAGGGGATTCATGTATGTTTCTCTTAGAGTTCTCTTTGTTACCTAGTTTCTCTGGGCTCAGGATTAGTGATCCTTTACGTCTAATATCAAAAAAAGGAAAAGAAATAAGATCTTCACATCACTATGACTATGATGAGTATTCCTTTGTATTTGTATAAAAAATTAGGTAATTGTTAGGGAGAGCCTAATACAAACTTACACTAGAAAGCTGTCTTAGAACTCAGAATGTGCACTATGCTGTCAAATCTGTTTATTGAGTCATAGATAATGAAATATTAGAAAATAAATTATTGATATTTTTCCCTGGTTCATATTCACTATTAGGTTTCTCTAGAAAAACATTGAAAATCTAATTTATTCCCTTGAGTAACTATGTACATTTTCATGCACAGAGGTACAAAAAAATCAATAAGTAAACGTAGCACTGAAAAGCTGTTCATTGGTGTCGTATCTCCACTAGTATCAACAATTCCTTCTCAAAGAAAGGGGTCTTAACTGGAAACTTCCTGCTATTGAATGCTCTAAATGTGATTGTAAAGTTGAATTTTCCTTCAGCCTGCACAAATTTATAATTGTGATTCTGAAATAGAATTTAAACTTACATAGTCACTCTTTGTCCAACTTAGCTGTTGATTTTTCTGTAAAATCCATATTCCATTGGAGGTAAAAAAATTCAAAATCTGTATCTGACTTTCCATATTAGTTAGATCCTAGCATGGAAAACTGGTGATGAATCAGAACACTGAGAAGAGTCAGAGGTGAGAAGGTACTGTTTT
The DNA here is from genome assembly GCF_014885135.2 of Alexandromys fortis. Lineage (NCBI taxonomy): Eukaryota > Metazoa > Chordata > Mammalia > Rodentia > Cricetidae > Alexandromys > Alexandromys fortis. Next base: position 9,532,316 of record NW_026067939.1, on the reverse strand, counting down.
CATGTTGTTCGGTTTGTGAGTACATGTTATAATTATTTTGTAGGAGAAGAATTCTCTGTGCTGAAGTCATTTTTTTCAGCCACCTCAAAGAAGAAACAGGAATTTACATTTAATCTTGCCAGTGCCCTCTACCTTCAAGAAGGATTCACTGTGAAGGAAGCCTATCTCCATGGCAACAAGGAGTTTTTCCAGAGTGCTGCAAAACTGGTGGATTTTCTGGATGCAAAGGCTTGTGCAGAGACAATAAGCACCTGGGTTGAGAGCAAAACAGACGGTAAAGTTTCCCATTTTCACAAAACTGCTATTTCCTGGTGGATTCATAGTTTTTAATATTCTAAAGTAAAGAGTGGCTCAGTATTTCCCCTTGCTATGGTGATCAAATGGATCAAATCTTCCATTTCATCTCCCTGTATTAACAAGAGACTACAACCTAGAGAAATGCAGAACTGCTTGGAAAAGTATCTTGATTCATGCACTAATTTCCAGACAGCCCCCATTCTTACTGTGAGAATTTTTGCAAGAGTTTTTGTTCCAGCATTGATTTTTTTTCAGATATGTAAACAGGAGGCCTATTTTTGTCCAAGAATGTATTAGATATGTCAATTCCAAATGTTTTTTTCTCAAGTACACTGTAAATATTTTAGTTGGTTTTGCAAATGTTTAAAAATAATGCTAACAATCTTATCATAGGTATGCTAATCTAACCTTTAGAAACGACATAGCAAAAATTACAAAGTCATTAAATAGAGGTTTTGGTCAGGATAGATTTGAGTTCAAAGTTTAGAACACTGTGTGCTTAGTTTCTATTTAAACTTAGGATACTACTATATATTGTAGTTATTAGAAACTTTCATAACAATGTATGTGATATAATAAACATATACTGGCCACTTAATAGTATTTTTATTTGATTATACTCCAGAAATTTATGATTGTGTGAGTAGCTTCTTGAATCCCCATGGGTGGATCAAACACAGAGGTATCCACTAACATAATGACTCAGTGGTAAGGATCAAAATTTATAGGGATATAAAATAAGGAAATAATATTGTTTTATTTATTTATTTATTAAAGATTTCTGTCTCTTCCCCACCACCGCCACCCATTTCCCTCCCCCTCCCCCAATCAAGTCCCCCTCCCTCGTCAGCCCAAAGAGCAATCAGGGTTCCCTGCCCTGTGGGAAGTCCAAGGACCACCCACCTCCATCCAGGTCTAGTAAGGTTTGTGGGATCCAAACTGCCTAGGCTCCCACAAAGCCAATATGTGCAGTAGGATCAAAAACCCATTGCCATTGTTCTTGAGTTCTCAGTAGTCCTCATTGTCTGCTATGTTCAGCGAGACCGGTTTTATCCCAGGCTTTTTCAGACCCAGGCCAGCTGGCCTTGGTTATGAAAAAGGAAGGGTCTACTGAACAGTGAAACAAGATGAGGAGAGGCTGGTTGTTTTGAAGATGAAAATCAGGCTATGACTAGTCACTGGTTCCAAGAGAATAATAAGCTTGGGTGTACCACTGATGTAGTGAGTCTGGTTGCACTGATGGGCAAGATAGCGCTTAGGTTTGAATGATAAACATGCAGGAAGACAATTCCAATTCTCTTCTTCTTGTCTGAGCAACAACTTATGAACATCATCTCATCAGAGAACTCTTTACTTGCTCTGTCCACTTTTTCCTAGAACACTCCCATTTCCTATTTCCTGGTGTTTCTGTCAGTACCTGTTTCTTAGGGAAGTAGTTAGCAGCATTCCGTTTGGCTCTTAGAGTCGCTCCAGCTAGATCACACAATAGCTTGTCATAAATAGTTCTGTGCAAGACATTTTCTTGCTTCAGTCTATTTTAGCCAGTTCCATTGAATCACCACCTAATTGTTCTCCCTTCTTTGTTCTTCATCCTCTTTATAGGAAAAATTAAAAATATGTTTTCAGAGAACGATTTTGGCCCCCTGACTCGTCTGGTCCTGGTAAATGCCATTTATTTCAAAGGGGACTGGCAACAGAAGTTCAGGAAGGAAGACACAGAGATGACAGATTTTCATAAGAAAGATGGCTCAACAGTCAAGGTTCCAATGATGAAGGCTCTATTGAGAGCAAAATATGGTAATATGAGAAACTGCACATATTAAACCATGGATTTGATAACTGAAAAATATATTGAATGAACTTTGTTTCAGGTTATTTTTCTGAGTCATTCGTGACCTGCCAGGTTTTGGAATTGCCTTTCAAGTCCAACGAGTTTAGTATGGTCATCATCCTTCCTGCAAAAGGTATGAACATAGAAGAAGTGGAGAAACAAGTTACTGCTGATCACATCCAGAGATGGTTGTCTGAGCTGCAGGAAAAGGAAGTGGAAGTCAGCCTCCCTCGGTGGGTCATGTTCTGTGCTGCTGAGGTTATGAATTGTAAGTGGAACCCTGTAGTCAGTTGTAGGTAATTAACGCTCCACTGAAGTTACAAGGGATTTTCATAAGAAGCAATGTTTATATGCACTAATAAGCTTTAGAGAGACAAAAAGAACCTCCAGAACAAATGGTGTACCAAAATAGCATAGTGTTCATTCTACCCTGTGTTACAAACATGTCTTCATACATTTTAATACAACGTTTTATTAATTGAGGATTTCAGAGTCATATAGCACATTTTGTATATACCGACTGCTCACTCTTCCCCTCATTCCTCACAGATCTGAGCCCTACTGTCTAAACCCCTTGAAGATGTTCTCCCATTATTGTTTTTTCCTCATCTCTTATGGATCTGCCCTCTACTCCAAAGAACTAAAGTCAGAAATTCAATCTTCCTAAAATTAACATTTTTCTAAAATTAACCCTCTTCTTACTCAAAAATATGTATTTTATATATAAACAGTGGAAAGAAAATTACATCGCCTCAGTAAATATTTTTGAGTTGGCTGATGACTTTGTTTCATTCACCTCTGCCTCTGCCGTGGAGATTATCTATGTGTTGCCCGTGTTCATTTTGATGTTAGTATGTAGCCCAGGCTAGCATCAAACTCATGATCCCTCTGCCTCTTTTGCGCTGGCACTATAGGTTTGTAGCTTGACCTTCAGTGACAAGTCTATAGCTTATTATTCAGACCTGCATTTCTTTTATGTCTCAATGAGTGTATAATGGTCTTGAGAGTGGGAAGTGAAGATCTGATAAATTGGAATAATTTAAGCAAAGTCATCAGTTTCCCAGAGCACTGTGAAAAAGAAACAGGAGCCCGGTAGTTGATTTCAGGGACAGCAATTCATTCTCTCTTAATTTCGTTTAAAACTATAAACTCAAGTTGGTATCAGAGTCATACTGTCTTGAAGACTGGGTCTCAATTATTCCCTTGCCTCCTAGTTATTGGGAGAGTCCGGCAATCCTTGGAGTTAGCACCATAAGTTAGGTTCGGCACAACACCAGCCCTTCTACACCCTGCTTTGTTGCAAAATAATAATAATAATAATAATAATAATAATAATAATAATAATAATAATAAATGGGTCTTTTGTAACTTGTTTTGATCAATGTCAAACAAAGTCAGGAGACTTTATATACAAGAGTCAGTAGAAGGAACATGAGACTGTTGGTATCATAGTTCCTGGTTGTAGAATTTCCTTTTCCCTTTTCTGACAGAATATGTTTAGAATCAAAGCCTGTAGGATTGAAAATAGGTTAAATGTACTAGGGACAGAGCTAGCATTTATTGTCTTTAACATGCCAGACATCAAATTTTAGATATTGTCTTAGTTTGATATTAGTAGATGTTCATATCATTTTGTCTACCTGTACTATGAGATGCTGTAACTATTTTAGAAATTAAGTTGTAATAGGTTGGATCATATGCCTACACTGTGTGAGATTTCTGTATATGGGAAGCATCATGAGAACAAGCACTTATTAATACAAGTAAAATGTTTGTAAATTTTACCTACACAGAACTTCACTTTTGCAAAGTATTATAAATATTGTGCTTATTATGTCTGTGATGTATCTAACCCTAAGTTTGTGTATAGAGCTTAGGAGTTCAGGTGTCATCTGAGTCTGTTATTTGCCAATCAGAATGTCAAGCTAGCTAGCCTCTTTCTTTGTCTCTGCCGCTTATTTCGTCATAGATATGCTGGGATTATAAATGCATCCTACTGCACAGGTGCCTTTACATGATTGTTGTCAATCCAAACTTCTGTCCTTATGATTGTGAACCATGCACTTTCTTCTAGGAACCATCTCCCTGTCTCTGAATTTATATTTTGATACCAATACTGTGTTTCTATGGATTTGGTTTTTTACTTTCATCTTTAAAGAATACAGGGCTAGCCAAAGCCCATAATGTACACAACGGGATTTCAGATAATAGGTTAGGAACCCACAGGGAGACATATCAAGAGGTTTTAATTTTTCCACATTTAATGAGAGCCCTCAGTGTATTAATTAATTAACGTGACTAGAAACCAAGGCAGGTCTATCGTAGCATAAGAATTCAGATATTCTTTCTTTTTTTGTTTTTTACCCATGTGAGACCTTTCTCAAATCAATGCTTACACGCGGGAGCAAATTCCATATGTAAAGCAAATAGACATTGCTCCATATGCTAAATATTCTGTCTCTTGATTATTTCATTTATTATTTATCTAACCAGCATTCTTGTTGCCCATTCTTTTTATTTTGGCTGCTATTTCTTTAATAATTTTAGTTTAGAGCCAAGAAGATGGGAAATGAAATATGACCACGGTGAACAGTGACTCACACTGTATGTATTGATCAAGATCATGGTTTGGAATTATAGTGGAATTATATTTTGATCAGAAGAGAGAAAAAGTCAGCACATTACCTTTGACCAAAATGGACCAGAGTTCAAATCCTATCTCTTGCACATATTCCTTGAGCTTGGAAATGGGCTTTCTTATGGTTGCTTTCTTCTGCATCAAAGGTCATGATAATGCTGACGTCCTAGGATTTTTGTAGGCATTTAAAACAGTGGTCTATATTAAGTGTTCAGCCATAGATGTTCGACTTTATTTCCTCTATTCTTGGCTCCAGTAATTATGGATAATTAGGTATTGGCTTTAGATTATGCTTTTACCAAATGACTGAAGGCATTTTTATTTCTGTAGTCCTCACTGGACTATGGTATGAGTGGGACTATTAATTAGGTGACTTTCTGGTTGATAATTACACATTATTAGACACTGTGATAAGTCTTCAGGATTCTTGTCATTCTCCTGAAATTGTTGGCTTATTATTCTAAAAATAGTAGGTATAATAGAGCATATAGTTTCCACCTTTATTGCTATTCAGTTTAAAGAGTATGATAAAAAGAGAATACTTTTAAAACAATTATATTTCATTTTGTTCAGTAAGAAATTACTAAGAAGTTGAAAATAGCAGCATAAAATAAGCTCTTTTCATTAGCAATAGATTTGTAGTTTTTAAGTTCCTTGCCATACCAGTTACTTAGTGCTTGGAATGTCTAGCATGTTCCAAATGCATACAATTTTGTCAGGAAATAATTTTAGCATACTCCCACGGGATACTCATTATTCTGAAGAATTACAGTGAAGAAATTTAATCAATACTCATCAATTAATATTATGATTGAATTAGACTGATATTCCATCAAATTTCTAGCTCCCAACTTTAGCTCAGGTGTTAGATCCAAAGTTCTCAAGCAGCTATGCACATATCTTGAGGCAAGAGCCTGTCAGGGTACAGACATAGCCCTTGAGGTGGGAGTTGCCATGGAATGTCACTGATACAGAAAACATGTGTTTCCCTAGGATGCCACATGTTTTACCCCATTTTTTTAAACACAGCTTGTGATCTCTTTTAAAAATGAACAAGATTCTCTAAGCATCTATGAAATAAAAAGGCACTAGCTCTTTCTCCTCTATTTAAATGATATGAAATTCAGTGCCTGCAGCTGTCTTAGAACCATGAATCTTCGTGATTCTCTGATGATTGGTTCTTTCAGGCATGAAGAACTCAGGTAAGCTGTATGCCAGAGGCTTAATTTTTGGCCTGCTATCAAAAACACTGTCTGACTCTTGCCCCTGACCTGATAAATCTTATCCATTTTACCCAGTTCCCATCCATGTTTATCCATATGAAGTCTCCACTTTTAGACATTAGGAATGCCCAAAGAACGAAGAAAGTCACAGCCAATGAGGGAATAAATAGGAAGAATGGTGAGATATCAACGCCTCTCTGAATATCAGTCACCAAAAAGCTTCTTCCAGGACTGTAGGCCACTGACTCCTGCACGTAGGGAGGTGTGCACATCTTTGTCTGAAAATCTTGAGTAAGAAAATTACTAGAAAACTTCTATCAAAGATGATAAACAAGGAAACAACCTTTTTTGGATGGAATAATTGTCACATTGCAATCATTCTATTCATCTTCCCCGCCAACAGTTTATCCAGGAAGCGAGATATTAGCTACGTGGAACCAGTGAATGGAGCTGTATAGAAATGACGAGAGATATCAGAAAATGAAACTGGGTTGGTGAAAGCCAAGGATTCACAGCATAATCTTTGCCAAGTCACCCACATCATAAAAAAAATTCCTAGAAACGGTGCGCTACATTTTAAATCATATTTTATTCATCTTTTTGAAACAGATTTAAAACAGAACAAAAATTAGACTTCAAGGAAGTATTGCATTCCTTAAATGTAACAGAGATATTCAGTCGTGGCTGTGACCTTTCTGGAATAACAGGTATGCTGTTGATGAGTAGTTTTTGTATTGTCATGTTGATTTGTTTTCTTGGAATTATATTAGCAGACTGATCTTATAATTTGAGAATATTCAGTCCCAGCAAGCATATACATAGTAAATAAATGTCATACCTTGGGTGAACCTTCTATTAATATTAATATGCTCTGTATCTCCCAGGTAAGAGGTTTTCCTTAATGAAATTCAGAAAGCATTTCATAAAGTTAGATAAACATTCTCACCATATGATAAAATTATGTAAGTAGAAGAATTATATAGGCTTTTGTTCTGCCCTGATTATATTGCCTTACTAATAATGGGATATACGGTAGTGTCTGTCATTTAAGCAAGACATATAAAACTCAGATGGACAACTACTTCTCAAATATATTTTGGTAGGATTAAAGCACACAAAGCTTTGGATGATGTCACGACCAGGAATCAGGAAGCCTGCAATGGACCGTGCTACCTGCAAGGGTCTTTATATACTGACAGCAAACGGAGATGGATTGTTTGTGCTAATGTAAATCTAGGGACTTTTGCCTTGTTGGGCTCCTTACCTCCATAACTCGGCCAGGCATTCTTTAAGTTCCTCAGTGATTAGCAAAAATTGATAGCTGGAAAATAAATACCCGGAGAAATAGAAATAAAGGGTACCATACATATCAAATACAATTAAAAAAATACAGTCTCTCCGTTATAAAGCAGGGCTCTGATGACACAAGCCCACCAGTCCATTTTGTATCAGCATATAACATGCAATAGAAAAACTTTTGGGACGTTTCTGTAAATATCTAAACTTTGCAGCAGTATTTGTCCGTCTGGTCGCTCACCGATCTTTTAGGGACGTGGGTAGAATGGATAATGTATCTGAATGGAGGAAGTGGAAGGTGTGCAGGAGGTGCCAGACAGGTTCTTTATCGCCCTCACACGTGGCACAGCTACTGCTTCCGCAGCAACAATTGGATCTGACGTCTTGCAAATCCCTATGTACTAGCAACACGAGTCAGCATTAAACACTCCAGTAAGATGCTATTTTAGAGTGCCCTGGACCCTAGCCACCTCCCAAACACAAACAACCAAGCACTTTTCAAGCACCTCTTCCCCTTTAACTTCTTCCTGGCCCGAGGAATCTTGCTCAATATATCGTAAGCATTAAAACAGCCGCTCACTGTTCAAACTCCAGCAATTTGTAACTTCCATAAACCTTTTGCAAGGTGATTTATGAAAATACTTGCAAAATGCTTCATAAAATAATTTGTGCAAAACATAACTCCAAGCAGAGAATAAATGTCTAACATTTTCTGCTTTATCCCCCCTACTCTGGGGTTAGCTACTTGAATTATTTTAACATTCTCATCCTGCCTCATTGACTTAATACCAAAGCCAGCATTTATCAGCATAAGCAATTGAATGCTGTATGTACTACATTTCAGACCATTTCAGAGCAGTAACCAAATGCCTGCTATAAACAAGCAAAAGAGGATACCTGGATCAGAAGATTCAGTTCATGGTGCTTTAGTCCTCCAGGCGTGGGTCAGACAAATGGCTACAGGAACATTTGGCAGAGGATCTCATTGATTATACTGGAAACAAGAAGCAGAGAGGGGGATAAATGGGGTAGTGGGTATGGGATCCCCTAAAATCTCAATGACCAGTTTCTTTCAATGTCACCTACTTCCTATCTAGCTGAGGGCTTAAATCCAGCATGCATGCCTTTTGGAAGGATATTGATCCAGGCCACAGCACTTGCTATGCTTTCTGATTCTTGAACAATAAAATCTTAATGAAATGTATTGTGAACTAGTCTAATCTTAGTGATATGGAACAATTTCTACAAGAAATATATATTTTATACTCATATAGTTCAATAAGTTTGAATATACTATTTTATACCTTTGAAACTTTGGGATTCAAACTTGACTTCTTACCATGTTATCCGTTTCTATGCCATGTTTGATAAGGATGTAACTTTTAGGACATAATCTGAGTCATATGTCTTAATGACCTTGGGAAAATAGAAAAATTTATGTAGGCCATCTATTCCTCTGGCACATGGACAGATGGCTTAGTAGTTAAGACTGTTTGCTGCTTCTGTGGAAAACCTGAGTATAGTTCCCAGCACCCACATCAAGCACTCAAACTGCCTGCAACTCCAGCTTTAGGAGATCTGACACCCCTCTTTTGGACTTTCCATACCAAGACCTGCACACACAGACAGACAGAGGCAGACAGACAGACAGACAGACATAAATAAAAACAATAAAACAATACACAAGCTTATTTGAACATCAAGAAAAACAAGAATTCTTTTAGTCTTTTTTAGTCTTCTTAATTTAACAATTGTAGACTTATCTTTTCATGGCTATGTAAAGGAAATGATTACTGCAAAGACAGAGGGAGCATAGAAGTCATGTTCATTGTTCTAAGCTGGTGTGACTCAGGTCCTTTTCCTAAGTGGCAAGGCTTACTGCAGGGGTTGTATTTATAAGACTTGGTCTGCTAAGCCTACCGATCTCAGAGCCATTTGGCCTGGTTCCATTGCTAATCTGGGTGAAAATTTTCACTTCTTCCTGACCTTCCTGCACCATTAGGTCATTAACTGTGTGCTTAATTAGCAAATCCTGTCTTACTTCGGGGAGCTATTGGAGAATCTGTTTAGGTGTCTCACCCTGAATGGCTGTCTTGAGTTTTGGAAAATCCACACTGAAACTTTGGCTTCTTCCTTTTTCCATGTTACAGGTTTCTGTCACTGAGCACATTCATGTCCATTGATTGGCTTATTTGCGTGGTGTCTGTGACATCACCTATGCACCAGATAGCATTTAGCGCATGCCTCTATTGACTCTGAAGAGGCTAGATATAACTGGTCCTGCAAAGCTGACTTGGTATGATGTCTACCTCGTTATTGCACTTGTCAGGATTATCTTTGCCAGCCACTGTGCCAGAAACATGTCACATCAGTTCCACTAAGGGGTGAAGAGAGGAACCCTCAGTGTTCATGCACAACAGAACAAATGTTGCAAGACACCGTCTTACATGAAAACATTTATCCAATGTTTAGAAAACAGCTCTGAAAGTTAATTTTCGAACTGACAATCCAAAGTCTCTTTAGACTTTTCAGACCTAACCAGTCTTGAGTGAAAATGAATTTTGTTTTATGGTCAGATCAGACTTGAATCTGTACTTTAAAAGACAAGTTCACTTTAAGGTTGATCTTTCATTATTTGTGGTAAAGTGGGAATCCCCTCTGTCCATTCAAATCTCCCTCCTGGTGGGGTATCTGATTTGAGGGTTACACTTTCCGCCTTCCCTTTTGTATCTAGGCAAACTCGTTCTATCTGTCTATCTTTCCATGAATTTCATACTTAAACCTAAGCACCCTTACCTACAGAAAACTGACTGAATTGCAGAAAGTCAGTTTGTTCAGTCACTGTTTCTGTATGTTTGAAAATGTAATTATTTGAGGGCCTAGTCATAAATGCTTTGATTTCCCCTGTCATGTTTGCGTCAGATTCATCTGAAGTCTACGTCTCCAGAGTCATGCAGAAAGTTTTCTTTGAGATAAATGAAGATGGAGGTGAAGCTGCAACATCCACAGGTAAAACCAATTCTTGAGAAACACAATTGCCAGCCAGGTCGGCACGGTGTAGGCTTGGGGTTGTTCTGCCTATTCTGATCTTTCTTTTATCTTTTCCTGCATACAGAAAGGGAGAAAATGGTGCTTGTGCATATTATACATACATCTTTTCCTTTATGTATAACACAAAAGGAAAAAAAAACTTGATTAGCAGTTTAGCTTCATCGCTTGATAGTTTTCTTATTTGCGAATCATAATAACTACCCATTAGCTCTCTAATAGGATCTGGGGAGAAAATGTCAGGACTTGACTCTGAAATCCTCAGGTTAAGAGCGTACGCCATCCCTGTCCTCTTTAATAGCATTCTTAACTAGATTGGCTTAGTGATCACCTTTCTAATTTGAGTCTTGTTACTTGTTATTATCTCAGTGGTAATGGTTCAACAATTTAGCTGCTTATTACAGTCACCTGGGTAGTTTTAACAAATTCTATGCCCAGAAAATGCTTAAAATAATTCAATCTGTATGGCTGTATCTAAGATTTTTTTTTAAATTTCAGTAAGTGATCCCGTACACATCAAGGAGAGCAAACACTGACTTGTGATGTGCAGCCTGCCCTCAATACCACACATGCAGTGCACAGACTGCAGCAAAGGCCTTACTTAGGGACTTATTAAAGATGCCAGATTTCGAGTCACATTCCAGGCTACTCAGTCAGATCTAGCTGGCTGAATTCCCTAGGTGGTTCGAGAGTACACAGAAGCTTAAGAATAACCTCTCTACTGCGCTCCATTGAATAAATATTCTTTTGAATAGCAACTATGCTATTTGTAAATAATACTTGGACAAACTTTTGATGGATAATTTTTTTCCATCAAAATCAACTAGAAGCAAACAAACAAGCAAAAAGAATTAGTGGCTCCTTCATTAGTCTCTTTTCATACCCCAATACTACTTGGATTTTAACTAATGCCTTAAATTGTACATCATTTAAAGGGTATTACTGAAAAACACTCCCAAATTCTATCTATTTAGAGATTTCTTTATTAGTTCATGTTGTTGCATAGTACCATGGAGTTTGACATCTAGGTGGGACACACTAGGCTTTGGCTTCCATTCTGTCATCTCTTGGATGAAATGTCATTACCATGCTCAAGAAACAGATTGCAGGGGATGAACCCTATCAGTGCTTGAGGAAACTAGAACTATGTGTTCAGATGAGGTTAATGGCTCGCAAACACAAAAATTTCATCTGCTTTTACACAGTACTGAATTAGTTCTAATCCATTAGAGGACAGTCCTCTAATTATATTAGTGAAGGAAAAGCCCCAGAGATGTAAAATCACTTGCCTGGGGTCATGCTGTTAATTGACAGAGTTTGAATTGATATCAGGTTCCCTGGTTTAAAACACTAAGCCATTTTGCTATTGCATAGTGCCTCCCATTGCAAAGCTAGAATTCTCCAGGAGGAGGATTTTTGCACTCATTAGAAGACGGCAAGAGGAGTCTGTGGATATCCTGATGAACCATGCCCCAGAAGAGCCTGCGATTCTGACTTGGAAGGATGTGCTCCGGGGCTTGCTCACAAACAAGGGAGAGACAACAGGTTTTCGCTGAAAATGAAAATGGATGTAAAATTGACTTCACTTTTCAGATTTATCTCAGTAATTCAGATGTGAAGTTAAATCCACTGCAAATTTAGGGGTCATTGTCATGGTTGTTTTGTATGGAAGAGTCAAGTCGTATTTGTAAGATCATTTCATTTTTTTTTCCAATTTTGACTATACATGTTGATTTTGTGTTTTTTTTCCTTGAGTTTGCACAGAGTTTTACAGGGGGATTGAGACGAAGATGCAGTTTACATTGAGACTGAAAATGCATTTCAGAGACCAGCGAGCGGCAATGGCATCAAATGAGAACTTCTCAGGGGTTGCCTTTCTCAGATCTCACTCTAGCCTCCTCAGCCAGATCTGAGTGGGCAAGAACCTGAGAGGAGTGTAAAAATATTTAGTCTAGGAAAAAAATTTGTCTGACCACTAAAATTTCCCACATTACTCACAAGTTCCACATAAACTGAAATAAAGTGGTGTTGAAATAGGAGCGGCGGCAGGGCTGCGTCCCCGGCACCCGGCCGCCCGCATGGCTAGTTTATACCCAGAAATAATTACACGGAAACTGTATTCTTTCAAACACTGCCTGGCCCGGATAGTTCCAGTTCCTTATGGCTAGCTCTTACATATTGTTCTAACCCATTTCTAATATTCTGTGTAGCCCACGAGCTGGCTTACCAGGGAGGATCTTAACCTGCGTCTGTCTGGAGCGGGAGAACCATGGCGACTCCTCACACAGCTTCTTTTTCCCAGCATTCTCCTCTGTCTACTCCGCCTACCTAATTTTCTATCCAATAAAATGGGCCAAGGCAGTTTCTTTATTAATAAGAAATCACTCCCACATCATTTCCCCTTTTTCTGTTTAAACAAAAAAGAAAGGCTTTAACTTTAACATAGTAAAATTACATATAACAAAACAGTTATCAAGTAAGAATTACAGTTACAATATTTATATCTATTTTATCTCTTATCATAACTAAGGAAAACTATAACTAACCATTCTTCAACTCCATCAAAGACTCCAGAAGGATATAATATTACCTATCAAACAAGAAATAAGAAAACTCTAGAAATGACAGAGACATCTCGCTGCCTGGACAGTCACCCAAAGTTCCTCTGTACCGTTGGGGCATCCATCTTCGGCCTACAGGCCCATAGTATCCAGCAGACATTCTCATCAAGCAAGAAATTCCAAAGACAGTTCAGTCACTTTTTGCTGTGTCCTGCAGAATGTCTCACAGACTCTTTCATGAAGCAGGAACCCCAAAAGGTCATCTCACCTTTAGGCAAGTTCAGCAGTCCTCTCTCTGCGGGTTCTCTGTGTCCAGTTTATGCAACAGTCCAGGCAAGAGCAGTTTCTTGCCCAAATGGCTATCAAACTCCATAAGGATTCTCTTCGATGCCCATCTTCCTCTTGAAATAGATTGGTGCTGCCAGGAGCAAATGTGTCTCATTGTCATGAAAAACCCTAAGTTATTAAAATATCTTAAATGCCATATTCTGCAGCCTTTGAAAGATATGAAGAATGCCTATCTAACTAAAATATCTCTCTATATATCTAGAAAATCTAACTAACATGACTACAAGCTTAAGTATTAGCGATGATTATCCATTAACAACCTATATTTCCTAATTATACATTACATTTTTAAATGAACTACACAATCACAATACCTTAATCAAGATCAAAAATACATATACATATAACAAAATTGACCATAAAATCCATACCAATGCAAATTATTCATATCTATATCATATCCCCCTTTAAATGTAAAAGAACATTTATAAACAATATTTGGGAACATGGGCGTAGTTTTTTCTCTACAAACTGCTTCCTGCTGAATAGGGGCGTCGTTAATTAGGTTGTTCATGATATAACCTGTATGCTAGTTTCATCTCAGTTGGCAATTGAGCGAAGCAATTTTTTGAGGGTGTTCACAGCAACCTTTCAGGAGGGCGTGGTCTATCATACCAAATCGGAATAGATGCAATCCACAGGGTCTCATCCTCTGCAAAAACAAAAGAAGACCCTCTCCAAAGCATCATATCCTTAGACCCAAATTCTGAAATCATAATACCCTCATGAAATCCATTTTGGTTTAGCTTGGCAGCCCATATAATGAAATGTCTCTCTGTACTTAGCTCCTTCACAGTCAAAAATTTTAAAGAAAACACAATGTACATAATCCAGACTCTCTGTGAATTTTCCATTTTTACGTGGCTTATTTTTCTTTATTTCTCTTAATCTATAACTATCTGTACTTCTGTACTCTGTCTCTTTAAAGACTTTACCCTTTTTCTTTTTAAGACATTAACTTTATTCTTTATATTCTTTTTCTTCTCTTTCCCAAGCCTACGTACATTTATCCAACAGTGTCTGAATCTGTTTTATTGTGAATCTGTAATTTTTTTACTATCCAGGAGCATTTCTTAAAATGTTAAGCATTTCTTAAAAACTTAAGTTGCACCATGTACAGGTAATACGGTACTGCCTGTGTCCTGCCCAGTCTAAACCTTAACTGCACGGTTTTAAGGTAATTACGGTAGTTCCTGCCTGAGATCAGCACAGTTCAGCATGGAGCAGCCGCTCCTGCCTCAGAGTCATTTGGTGCTTCTGAGCTGAGCACAGTTCCAGGCACACAGCAGTTCACATTGGAGCCGCAATCAGCAGTTTAATTCTGAGACTGAGTGTGCAGCACAGAAACTCTTTTCATCCAAGTTACAGCCAAATCTGACACGCAGAGCACTGCGCAGTCTGAAAACGCGTCTCTGTATGGCGGCAGGAATCCGCCATGCTCTTCCGCCTGCCTAAGCCTGATTCTGCCTTCTGCCCAGGTGCAGGCGGGGAGCGCTGAGCCATCTGCACGGTCTCAGAGCACTCTCCTCCGATCCCAAGCGGGAACACAAACATCCAGTCCCATAAAAGCCTTGAAATGCTTTAAAGCCAGAGTTCACGCTGGCAGTACAGCCCCAGGAAGCCGCGCTTTAAAATGACGCAGCTTTTTTTCTCTGCTGCTGTTGCTGAATCAGGAATCTCTCTACAGCACGCCACCAACAAAACAGCAAAAATCTGTGTTAAACTCTCTCTCCCTTATTTTTAAGCCTTCTCAGGTTTTTAAGTGGATTTAGCCCATCACGTCTGGGCGCCATCTGTTGAAATAGGAGCGGCAGGGCTGCGTCCCCGGCACCCGGCCGCCCGCATGGCTAGCTTATACCCAGAAATAATTACACGGAAACTGTATTCTTTCAAACACTGCCTGGCCCGGATAGTTCCAGTTCCTTATGGCTAGCTCTTACATATTGTTCTAACCCATTTCTAATATTCTGTGTAGCCCACGAGCTGGCTTACCAGGGAGGATCTTAACCTGCGTCTGTCTGGAACGGGAGAACCATGGCGACTCCTACTCAGCTTCTTTTTCCCAGCATTCTCCTCTGTCTACTCCGCCTACCTAATTTTCTGTCCTATGAGGGCTGAGGCAGTTTCTTTATTAATAAGAAATCACTCCCACATCAAAGTGGATTATCATAATAAGTAATTATAACTCAGAAAATATCTGCCCCTAGCTTAATAATAAAAGTCATACATACATGTATAATATATAATATATAAATCCTAAAAGCATAATATATAAACCCTAAAAGCTCAGAGAAGGGGGGTGGAGCTCACAGAATATCTCCAGAAATTGAAGTACATAATAGGTAGTTCCGAACAGAGATGAGATTCTCGCACCTTGAATTAAGGCAATGAAGTGCAAACATGTCTGGAAAGGAATTAAAAGGTGAAGCATTTTAAGAACAGATCATGCAATGTAAATAGTGGGCAGAAAATTACTGTTGAAAGTCTGACATTTTCCATTGCCTCCACTAAATTGAATCTAGTATTTGGTGTTCTTCCTCATTGAACAGAAATGTGAAGTCAGAATGAATTCCTGATGGTTAAATATTTAGTCCTTTGCGCGGTGATTTAAAATTAATTGACAATTCGTTCGCCTTTAGGATATATTACATCACAACCTGTTTGTCTGTGAAAACTCTTGCAGTGTGCGTTTATGGATCTCTGAAGCATAAGCATGTAAAGGACCGCTGTCTCTTTTCCCTAGGCGTAGACATCCCTGCGATCATGAGCTTGACTCAAACTCAATTTCTAGCAAATCATCCATTTCTGTTTGTGATGAAGCATACCCAATCAGGTACCTCTTTTGAAAATTTCTTTGCAGGTAGTGGATAAATTAAGCTGTCAGTTGTTATTCAGATATCTGAAATCATGTTTTCCTTCAACAGATGTTTGTTCAGTATATTTTATACTTCAGCTGTAGTGTCGTAAGATATAACTAGAACCTGAACTAGGTTAGTGGTAATCTGGCTCCTGGCACAGCTGCTCCATGTATTAGTACAAATAGGTAGGGGTTATTTGGTTAAGAGAGATTTAGAGAAGCTCAGAGACAGAAAACTTAGCTTGATTAGTACCAGATAATTAAAAATTGGTAGCGTGACAAATGGGATTAAATTGCTGTGATGCCACAATGGAGGTGAAAATTGGGAATTGTGGAGTCCTGAGAAGAGGCTCTCATAGAGGCTCAGAGAAGGGGGGTGGGGCCAAACGTCACTTCAAACCTCCATTGAATGTAATGAGTTATAAAAGCAGATGCAGAAGGAGGGATGGGATAGATGGCTTTGTGGTATATGGAAATCCCGGTTGTCCTGATAGGTTTTCAGCTCTTACAGAAACATCAGTCAGAGTGGAAAAACACTAGAGAATTCGTCTTTAGGGCAATTAGGATTATAACAATAATGTCCTGGGAGAGTCACAAAACACAGAAGAGCAGAAAGTGTTTTATTCAGCCCAGACCTTGAGTATGCTAGAAAGTCTTGGAGAAAATGCCGGTTTCCCTGCACAATGAGAATTGGGGTCACAGAGGCAAACCCCTGTTCACACTGCAGCTCCACTAACAAGTCAGCTCATGTTGGTCATTTGTTCTAAGTTACATTTTCCTTTCACATTTGGAAAAAATAAGTATTAAAAAGTAACATAAAAGAATACATAGAGCTTATAACATGTTTCCTAGTACACAATAGGCTTTCACTAAAAGTGAATCAATAAACATAAATAGCAATAAACAAAGTACAAATAATTGAAATGTTTCTATAAACTGGTTCTGAGAGCCTGAATTTGTTAGATTAACTAAAGGTTTTGTTACTGTCACTTTTTTCAACTCTATAGTGCTAATACTGGTGGACTTTTCCAAAATAACTAATTGTGAGAGTGCGGAACAGCTTTAAAATCTTCGAGTCTGTATTAAAACACTATCAATCTAGCAGTAGATGTGTCTGTAATAAGATATATTCTGGGTAGGTTGTTTGATCTATACATCTCTAACCATTGAGCAATCTTCATTTTTTTATAATTATTGAGTATGGAGAACAGCAAGAAATGAGTCAACACTGGGCATCAACACATAAGTAAACGACTTATAGAATTATTATTTTTGATCCTGTTTCCCCAATTGATCATTTGTTCTGAGGTTATGTCTTTTCATCTTGTGTGAGAGCAGCGATAATTTAAAAGGAAAATGAGCCATTTACTTATTTCCACTTGCTTATTTGTGATAATGTTTAACAATTCGACCTTAGCAACAATTTCTATGATTATTATTGTAATAAGGCCTTCCAAAGAAGGGTTACTCACTACAAATATTGCTTAATATAAACAGAGCCTCATTTATTAGGAGGTTTGAACTGCAACATAAAATTTGGAGTAGGGGCTGAAGAGATTGTTCAGTGTTAAAGAGCAGCTGATGGTCTTGTAGACTTCTGTGTTCAGTTCCCAGCATATACATGATGGCTCACAATTATCTTTAAATTCAATTCAGAGAATCACACACCTTTTTTTTGGCCTGCATACACACAACACACACGGATGGTACAATTACATACATGCAGGCAAATACTAATACACTATACATAAAAATTTAAAAAATATTTTAAAACTGGGAAGGGCTATTATATTAAGGTATTATGCCTTTTGTGATTAATTTTCCTATATATGATAATAGTATGTTGACTTAGAAGATCATGAAATGGCTTTAAGCTTTACACAAAGTATGTATTTTCAGCTGACAGTTTCTGAAGTGTGCCAGCAGATGACTTTAGGTTTGCACAGCTATTTTTTTAATTTGGATTTAAACTTTTATTTTTATCTAATATGCCTCTTGTAAAAGTTCTATGTGATGTTTGAGTTTTCATACTAAGGGAGATGTATATTGCAGTCTATTTATCTGCAGCTGTTATAGCTACAGGAGATAAAGAACTCATTTGTTTTCCTAAGCTGAGGGGGTACACCAGCTCTATAGAATCCCAGACAAATATTGACAAAGACAGTACATGAAATGCGCATTTCTGAGGAAGGAGTGAGTCACAATTTCCAAGCCGACTGTACTCCCCATACAAAATTCATTGCATTTAGAATTCTGCAGATAAGCTGAAAGAATAAGCAACTAGGATAATATTTATGAAAACATCTTGGAATCTAACTGTATGTTTTGGCAATGCTGTGGATTTTAATATTAGGAGTTATAAATCACTTCCATTTGATGGAGGGCTGGAGTAAACACTTTAGTTAAAGGTAGGGGGCACCTGTATAAGAGAAGAGAAAAGATAAACGGTATTGACTCTTGCTCCTGTCCTGTGCTTCCGTTGTTCTTTTGTTAAGTGACATTTCACTGACCCTCAGAACTTAATAGTGACCAGAGCAGTGAGTGTGTAAAGCCTCACATCCATGTACTATTCTTTATGGTGAAATGAACAGATGGGAAACACTGGGACAAAAGTTGCTTGTGGACTGTTGGACACTGCCCTGTAAATTTTAAGTGGTGTTTTTCTTATAAAAGTGATTGAGAATCCCTCCCAGTTTCTGAGAAAGTATTTTATGCCCGAGCACTATGAAGACACAGCCACTGGTGCCTCCTGCTGTGATGAAATTCATCCCGAGGAAGGTCCATCCTTGTCTATTAGAAGACTGGGTGTTCACTTTTATTTTTTTTCTAACATAATTTTGAGATTTTTGAGTGAAAACATAAAGGAAACATCAGTTGGAGATTATTTCTCCATCCATGTTATTGATTCTCTTCATACTGTGTCTATTTCTTTTTGAAATTATAATATAATTACAGTATTTCTTCCTTCCTTTTCTTCCCTCCAAACCTTCCCATATGTCCCTCCCCATTCTCCTTCAAATTCATGTCTGTCTCTTGACTGAATGGCAAGGAGTTAACGAAGCAGGAAACTTTCCCACTGTTATTTCAAATAAATCCTACTTCATTAATTAGCTTTAACTTAAGCAAAATTTTACCACTTTTTAAAATTAACCTTCATTACACCTGCAATTAAGAAGTTTACGACCATTGTCATTGACCCTCTTCTGCTTCCCTTTCCCAGTTAAAATGCAAGGTGAGTAGTTTTGATGCACCATTAATTCCTGGTCTGTCCTCTTGTTCTAAGTCACTGCCAAACATAGAATGACTGGAACAGGTATTTGCACTTGTGTCTGATGTGATATCATTTCGCTGGGTACTTGAAAGTACTAGCGATATGAAAATGTTGTCTTTAGGAGTGAAGTATGCTTTGATTCAAAGCTGAAGGAGGTCGGGAAAACTACACTTTCAACCCTGGGGCTCTGGTTCTGTGCATGTAAAGATGGCTGCCCGTTCTTCTGGCTTGAAGCGGCACAGTGCTCCTTACCGTTCCATTGTGCTGTGATTGCCTGGCTAGGCTCTATATTTAGAAAAACTCTCTCATGGAAAACAAGATTAATGCATTTTCTATGATAAATGGCGAAGGGTTTTATTTACTTCTCAAAGTACAAAAAAAAAATGATCAATAATCTAAGTGTTTTTAACAAAGGGGAGGATCATACTATCAGACTTCACCTGTACAGAAGAAAGAGTTAAAGATTGTTTAATCATGAAGAAAATAGTTTGTCTTTCCTCCAGAAATTTCTAAGTCATTTTCTTCTTCTTTTTTTCTAGAATCAGTTTTGTTTATGGGAAGGGTGACAGATCCTGATGTCCAGACAACGAAGGGGAGAGATTTAGATTCACTGTGAATAAACATCGTGGTCTCAAAATAAAAGAAATATAAGACAGCCCTTGGAGAACCATTGACTGGTGAATTGGCATCATTTTTGAAAATTTTCTAACATTTTTTTTCGATTTAAAACTGTGTGTATAAAATAACTGAAAACAGATAAAAAAAAAAAACTTTTCTTTTTGGGCTGGAGAGATGGCTCAGAGGTTAAGAGCACTGGCTGTTCTTCCAAAGGTCCTGAGTTCAATTCCCAGCAACCACATGGTGGCTCACAACCATCTGATCTGGTGCCCTCTTCTGGCCTGCGGGGATGCATGCAGGCAGAACACTGAATACATAATAAACTAATAAATAATAAATAAAAATTAAAAAAAACTTTTCTTTTTATGTTTTTAAGGCACTAATATTATATAAAACATAAACAAATCCTCAATTGATCAAAAATTCTAAGAAAACTCCATATCAAATTTATGTGGTAAGAGCTCATAGGTCA
>NW_026067939.1:9510616-9511733 GCF_014885135.2 Alexandromys fortis | reverse complement strand
GGGGGGGGGGGGGGCGGCCCCCCCCCCCCCCCCCCCCCCCCCCG
Organism: Alexandromys fortis; assembly: GCF_014885135.2. NCBI lineage: Eukaryota > Metazoa > Chordata > Mammalia > Rodentia > Cricetidae > Alexandromys > Alexandromys fortis. The sequence continues at coordinate 9,511,689 of NW_026067939.1, read as the reverse complement.
CCGAGACTCACTGGGAAGCTGTACTAACCTCCTCATGGAGCACTAGGACAGTGAGAAACTTGTCTCAACAACAGAAAAGGTAGATAGTGTCTGTAGAATGTAAAATATCTCATTAGGTGCTCCTCTGTCTTCACACGCATGCACCCAAGTGTGTGCATACACAGACATCTCCACCCTCACACACACACAAACAGGTACACACACAAAATAATGTGTAAGTTACACAATGAAAAGACTGAACTCTCAGATTTGATCTCATAATGGTTTTATTTAGACCTTAGAGGGATAAAGTCAAGAAAGTGTACACATGGTGGATCCCTCTCTAACGTGTGATATAGAGACCCAGCTTCCGTGACAATGTGGGAGTTTTGTGTATTTTACTCATCTTATTATTCCACATATTATTTCATATGTCTGTCCTTTTCAATATCATATGAAATTTATCATCATTTTTCCTACTGGTTTATTTTATACACATATATGGAAGCTACAAATGTTGATAAATTTGATAAAGCTTCTTAGTTTCTTAGATAAAAACAGCAATCAAATTAATGTGATTTAGAGAGGATGACCTTCCATAATTTTTGAGTACCTAGCTAAGGTGGTATTCAAGCCGAGAGTGTCCTCCACAAAGAGCCTTCTTCTTCCTTCTTGCCATCTTTTGACCTCTTCTCCACACAGTTATGTTCTATTTCAATCATATGTATATATTGATACATAATTCTTACATTCTGAACATGAGAGAAAATGTGATAGCCAACTTTCTGAATTTGGCTTATCATATTTAGCATGATAATCTCCAGTTCTATTCATTTTACTGAAAGTGAGTGATGTAATTTTTTTCTTCTTTTAAATTTTCAATGTGTGTATAAAGCACATGGTCTTTATTCATTTCTTCATCTATTGAGGAACATGTGGACTGATTCTGTTTGTTGGTAATTGTGGGCAGTGATGTGGATGTCCAAGTATATCTATTGTATATGTACCTAGATTTCTTTTTCAAAAGATTAAAAATGCTATTCTCTCTCTCTCTCTCTCTCTCTCTCTCTCTCTCTCTCTCTCTCTCTCTCTCT
>NW_026067939.1:9497422-9510429 GCF_014885135.2 Alexandromys fortis | reverse complement strand
GAGAGAGAGAGAGAGAGAGAGAGAGAGAGAGAGAGAGAGAGAGAATTAATCAGAATCAGAACAGGAAGGTGACCAGTGAGATGGTAAATATGGGCAAAGTATAATGGCACACAAATATGAAAACATCGCAAAATTTTGAACAATTGCTGAAGCTTTTGAGAAGCTTGATTCCTGATCTCATTTGTTTGTCTGCTGCTTTGATGAAATACGGTGCTACGGATGTAGCACATCCTTGAGGGAAACGAAGGCTGTAAACCAGAGAGGGAACACAAAGAGAAACCAGGAAGGAACACAGCTTCCTGGCTTGCTCAGCTAGCCTCCTTCACATCCCAGGCCTAGGTGCCTAGGGATGGCACAGCCCAGAGTGTGCCAGACCCTGGCAGATTGTGTAGCATTCAAGAAACTGTCTCCCAAACATGGCCACCGCAAAACCTAATTAAGGCAATTCTTTAGCTGAGATTCCTTCTTCCCAGGTTTGTCAAATTAACGATGAAACTAACCAGGTCAGTAATAGTAGAAGAAATAAAATGTTGCTAAATTCCAATAAAACTTCACAAGTTTCATAGGTTTTTACCATTTTTAAGCTAATGATGAAAAATACCTTTTCCTCTGTTTGTCATGGCAATTTTGATAGAGAGCTTAATGATAATAGCTACCCACATTGAACCCTAATTATGTGTCAGGCTTTGAAATAGGTAATCTCCGTACATTATGCTAAATGTACCCAGAAGCTTATTTTGCTTCCCAGAGGAACCTATGACTCAAAGAAGCTCCAGAAAATAGTCACTGGCATAAAGTATTAATACAATGGAAAAATTTGGTCTCCTAACTCTCTGATCTAGAAGACTTTGTAGAAATAGAAAAGTAATTTTTCCCTCTGACCTATATATAGTTTTTACTTGAGACTTCCTGTACCAAAAGTAGAATAATAGCAGAAAATAAACACGCATATATTTCATGCTCACATAGGAAAAGCTTGTGGAAATACGAGTGCCTGTCAAATATATGATTTGAATGACAACTTATACACAGCATCTTTGACAAAGAATAGTACATTCTTGGGGAAAGTTAAAAACGAGAAAAGTCTTGAGTCGTAAGAGCTGGCGTGATGTAGGGGAGCAGGTACAGAGCACAAAGGGCTAATTGCTCAAGCGTGTTATTCAGACATGCCTGACACCTTCTCCAGTCCAGATGTGCTGGAAGCAGCCTTCTGTGATCAATGTTTGTCCTTCTGGACAGCAAGAAGACAAGGTTCCTTCTGTCAACTTTTTTTGCCCTTAAGGTAAATGGAGGGAATGCAGAGAGCTTTTCTTGTGCCTGCACTGAACTGCCTTTAGCTAAAACTACCCCTCCCAACAGTGTGGCATATTTTGAGCCTAGGCATGAGAAACTGAGCTTTGATCCCAGAGCCCACACAAAAACTGTAGGGTGTGGCTGTGCTGTAGCGCTTGCACTGTGGGGATGGGTGCAGGAGAATCACGGGGCTCGATGGCCACCAGCCCAGCTCCAGGTTCAGTGGGAGATCGTGTCTCAAGGGAACAAATTGAAGAGTGGTACAGAGGAACACCTGAGATCCTCAACCTCTTCCAGGCTCTATATTTTAAGCTGATTTAGGACTCAGTCCTTAATTTCATAAATATTAAATGAAGCTTCTGCAAGGCTCTAGGCACTGTTCTGGGCCCTGGGATACACCCATGTATAATACTAACTAGGTCTCTGGCCTCAGAGAGCTGAGGTGTTATTGTCAATTGCTACCAGACAATAAACAAGGGGCGAATACAATAAGAAGCTGACTTCAGAGAGCAAGATGAATGCCCTTAATGAAAACAGCGATTAGGAAGCAAGAGACGCTTTAATAATTGAGATGCTGCAATTAGGTGAAGCTAATTTTAAGTTCAAAAACATGTTTTTAAAAAGCAAAGTGTGTTTGCCTTTCTTCAATAAAAATCGCTAACTGCTTCGCTGTAATTCTCTGTTATTGAGGTAAATATCTTACATGGGAGTTTAATTATGCTCCTGTTTAATTTCATTCTCTCTACTGGTGTGTTATCTGCTTAAAAATAGAAAATTCTAGCTGTTGTGGAAGAGAGACAAGCTTTCTGGTACGGGCCCAAGCGACATATTCCCTCTTTGACAGAGTTAGGAGCACCGTTGGAAATTCACTTCCCAGATTAGGTTTCAATTGTCCCTTTCAATTAAACTCAGTAGTTAAAGTTTCCCTATACTATGAAGGTTATAATATCAGAAATATTTTAAGATCTATGCCTTTTCATTAAATAAAATGATATAAAGATAATTTTCATTGTCAAAAGACTTTGGAAAACTTTAGAGTTTGGAAAAGCACATTATCTATATATAAAATATCATTAAATTCATACTCATTATAAACAGCTGCTGTATCATATATGTCTATTAAATTCCATACTGTTTTCCCATGTGAGTACTCCAGTGGACATTCTGCAATTTACTTCACTTAACATTATAGAGTTATAATTCAGGACATCTTTTAGAGGCATTTGTGATATCAGGCATTGGAAAACAGGAGGACAAATAAGTAATAATTAGTTTGAGGGAGATACGGTTTATGAAATTCTCCTGAATCAAATAAACAACTGAAAACCCTTAAAGACACCAAGAAAACTGCAGGTGGGTAACAGTAGAAGTCCGTGTTTTAAACCCGTTAAAATGAAGTAAGAATTCACAGAGTGTACCCAGTGTTGAAATTTACCCTATGCAAGACCTAGAAGAGTGGACCAGTCCCAAACTGGCTCCCTGCGTTTGTGAGAGAGGTGAGTCTGCTTTCATCTGTTTGCTTGCTAAGAGCACCTTCTCTTGTATACATCTTCCCCCTCATTCTACCCTAGCTGTTTATGTGACCATCTACAGATCTGAGGCATATAGGTTAAAAAAAAAAAAGAAATCTAGTTTCTTCTGCCTTCTTATGTCTCAGGTGAGCATCCTGACAGCATGCTATCGAAGGAAATGGATGAGAGATATTTCTCACTGCTTAGCATTATGCTTCTTGGCTTGTCACTTCAGTTCTCTGGGGCTTCAACGTCCTAGCCTGTACAGAGAAGAGTTAGAGAAATTCTACTTTTTAAAAAATGTCCAAAACTTGGACTTCTCAATAGAGCCTCATCTTTGGACTAACACCTTTGTGTTACTATTGTGATAAGCAGTGTTTTTCTACTAACCTTAATTTTCTAGCATATTCCTTCCACTCGGCTCTTGGTCCATCACATTATGAGCATTAATAACATTTTCCTTAAGGGTTTAATGTCTATCAACAATGCCCGTGTGATGCTAGGAGCTGAATCTAGGGCATTATGCAGGCAAGAGTACCCTAACCCTGAGTTATGTACTCAGCACTTTTTTGTTTTGGTATTTGATTTCTTAAAAAGAAGTTGTTTGTTTTCCTTTGGGCAGGGATATCTTGGTAGCATACCATATATTTATGCCCAGTTTTCCTGTGCAGAGTCATTGATGGTCAGTGGTCACTTTGCCTGGAACCTTGTTCTACCTCCCCTTTCTCTTAACCCACAGAGCACTGTAATTGGTTCTTAGGCTTAAATCACTAGTGGAGGTGAATATATACGCTGTGTGTGCAGATGATGAACACACAACCACACTGCTCTAAATGCTTTCTTCTGCATCCAGTTCCTTACAGAACACCTCCATGGCATGCGTTAACCCCAAACACAAATGCCAAGATCAAACTGGGGTGTGAGCAGAATTACATTTTCATTGCTATTTGGGAGATTATATGTGTCAATTGCTAGTGTTCTTTTTGTGCCTTTGGCGGGGTGTTTCATAGTGGACAGCAAACCACAGCCATCAGAACAGGCATGGCAGGCCAGAAAGGAGGAGAGATAGCTCAGATGTAAACGTAGTTGATAAAATCTCTGCCCATGAAAATATAAAATAGACCACATAAACATTGTCCCAGTATCCATCCAGAAACTATATTTCATATGGCTTAGAGACTGATAAATGGTGGAACCAGTTTTTAGCAGTCAAGTAGGAATCTGTAAATGGTAAGTGTTGCCTGTGACTGCATTGGTAAGAAAGTAGTTTGCCTGTTTTCCTTCCTTTTTAGCCACTCTGATAGTGGATATCAAGTTAAGGGTGATTATGAAAATCCATACAACAGAGAACACAGGATATATCAGCCGCGGTGCCTGGGTGATTATGTGAATTCCATTGATCCTGTCTTCTGTGTCCGCATATTGTGGATTTCACTAAGACCAGCAAATACACAGCACGGTTCCAGGCACCTGGGATTAGATAGCATTTGGTGTGTGTTTGTTGCCCTCGTATTTGAAACACAGTAAACTAACCCTTTGGAATATGTGTATTTTTCCCCCCAATCTCCCTAATTCTGTGGCTTTGTTCAGGAATAACATTCTACAACATTTTCTCTTGCAAATTGTTCATCTCCATGACAATAATGTCTTTTCTGCAAGGAGAGGAAAATACATAGAAAACAGAAAGCTCATTAGGGATGCATTTTGGGCGGTCACACATGGCTTTCTTGGTTGAGAATAATTTTTGTAATAAAATAGAAACAAACTCCACTTGAGAATTTGTGTGTGAGAGAGAGAGAACGTGTGCATATGCACACAGCAGCTATAGGTGGGCAGTACAGAACTTGACTAGAGAAGACTTTTGACTAAGAAATACCCATGCCCATTTGTAAAAGATGATGTCATCGTCTTATTAATAATGTTTAAAAGTGTGTACTTAAATGCACCACAGAAAATTAAAACCTAATTTGAGCAAGTTTTTCACAGACATTTATAGAAACTGAAACAGACTTTTCTTTGGATTATATACACATATTGGACCTGAATCATTTGATTTTACATGATTTACATCATTTATCTATGAAAATGTTCAGAGAAAATTTCTGAGATTGTTTTGCATTTTGTAAATGGTATTAACAGGTCTAGGGATAGATTATTATTTTGAGTAACATAGACTATCTTACATAATCTTTAAAAGTCTTTCACACCTTTAAAAATAAGGAAGTTGAATTCTGAAAGATTAAGGAGATTCTTCTCAACGGCCACGTCTAGTGAATGGTAGATTTGACATTTAAACTTTGAATCATTGGCTCTAACATGTATTTCTCAATCTGGTGATCTGACACCTAATAGGAGGCAACTGAAGGGCAGACGGGTTTATTTTAGACCACAGTTTGGGGCGGTCTAAAATATTCCATCATGGTATGGAATTCCTAGAGAAAGTACAGTGGCAGGAGATACGGTGTAGGAAGTTAAGGCCTACCAGGTCAAAAGGAGCCAACCTGGAGTCTGCCTGGTGCTGTCAGAGGTCCTGACCATGCCTAGCCAGTAAGGAGCAACCAAGCAGTGTTTCCTGAGTGCCTAGCAATAAACAATCTCAGAGGTCCTGATTGCACCTAACCCATGAGGGTGAGCATGAAATGCCAACCATCAACATATCAGAACACCTGGGTGCTGGGAGGCACTATAAGTTTCTCCTCGTTGTTAAATAAATGAGCCTGCTGAAAGCCTTCTACCTGATTCCTGGCATCTGTGTTGATTGACATTGTGCTTTTCACTCCCTCCCCTGAGGAAGACATTAGGGTCCAGCAACAATCAGGCAGTGGTCACATTTCATCTCCCATCAGGACACAAAAGGAGGGGCATGGCTTGCTTTCTAAATCCCTCTACACTCAGCCTGGGACTTCAGCCCCAGGTATGGCACTCTCCATTGTCCCCGCTAAGTTAAAACCTTTTTGGAAAGTCCCTCCCTGACAAGCACAAAGGTGTGTTTCCTAGTTATTCTGCATCTAATCAGGTTGATAGTGAATATTAACATCGCATTACCCCTCATTTGTTAGCAGTATTCCCTGCTTAATACTAAAATTATCTGGTGGATTTGTCAAAGCACAGTGACTCAGTCCCAGTCTCTGTAGTCCTCATTTAGTGGGTTAGAGTTGGGAGTTTCAGTATTTATATTTTTATCTGTTTATTCATTAAAATCAGATTATGCTTTCATATACTTATCCTGACCACAGTTGCTCCTCCCTCCACTCCTTCCAGCTTCTCCTCTCCTCCAGATCTACTCCCTCTCCTCCATCTGTTTCCTCTTTAGAAAAAGGCAGGCCTTCAAGAGACAGTAGCCAAACAGGACAAACGAGATACAATTAGAGAGAGCCAAAGCCCTTATGTCAAGGCTGGAGGAGGCAACCCAAAGGGAGGGAAAGAGTCCCAAGAACAGGCAAAATAGCCCACTCTCACTATTAGGAGTCTCACAGAAACACCAAGCAAATGACTGTAACATAGACTCAGAAGACTCGGTGCGGACGCATGCTGGCCTGTCTTTGCCCCTCCAGTCTCTGTGAACCTATATGAGCGTCCTACTTGGTTGATTCAGTGGGACATGTTCTCTTGGTGTCACTATTTGGTCTCACTTTTACAGTCTTTCTCCTTCTCTTCCTCAGCATTCTCCAATCTCTGTGGTGAGGGACCCAATGGAGACATTCAATTTAGACTCTCTCCACATAATGTCTGACTGGGAGTCTCTTCATCTACTCCCGTTTGTGGCTACAGGAAGCCTCTGTGGTGATTACTGGACAAGGCACCAATCAATGAGTATAGCAGAATATCCTTAGGAATCATTTCTCTTTTTTGGCAGTCATATTTGGTTCTATCCTAGGTTTCTAAGCTATCCATTCTCAGGGAATTGACCACAAGTTAAACCAAATATTGATTGGCAACTCCCACAAGCTCTGCACCACCATTGCCCAGCTCATCTTGCAGGTGGGAAGGATGGTAGGCCAAGGATTTTGTGGCTGGTTTGGCATCCAGAGTTCTCTATCCATGCCTGCAGAGGACCTTCTCACACCAAAGAGATTAGAATGGAAGGGTGTGTGTTCCATACAGGCACCAGTTTGACCTCTCTCTAATTAATGAGCTCTGCAGAAGTTGAGGTGGGCAATGGGGTCCCTCTGCCATTTTTCAGAGAGCAGCTTTCTATCCCAGCAAGTGACTGGATTGTTTAGGAATCTCCAAGGGACCACTTCAGCCAACAACTCAACAAAATGCAACTCAGTCCCAACACTGGAAGCTTTGACTCTGGCTACAGAAAATGGCCAGTTCAGATTCCATATTGCCATTGCTAGGAGTTCTCACTAGGGACTCCATCATTGATTTCAGGAAGTTTCCACCACACTAAGTTTCCTAACAATTCCCCAAATTATCACCTGTTTTCATTGTCTCCGCTGGTCCTCTCTTCTTCTCCTGACACTGCTCCTTCTTATTACTGTGCTGACTGAGGTTTGTGCCCTGCACAGTCCTACAGCAATTCAGTCCCAAAGAAACACACAGAGGCCTACAACATTGAGTTGCTCTATTAACTCAGGCTTCTTACTAACTCATATCTTACATCTTAACCCAAAATTCTTGTCAGTGTTAGCCATGTGTCTTGGTAATTTTTAATCAGTGAGATGTTCTCATTTTGCTTCCTCTGTGTTTGGGTGACAATTGCAGACTGAGCTTTCCTCTTTCCAGAATTCTCCTGTTCTCATTGCCCCTCCTCTATTTCCTGGTCACTCCACCTCTACTACCTGCCTGGTCACCCCACATATATTTTCTGCCTGGCTATTAGCCAATCAACGTTTTATTAAAATATAAGTGACAAAACTTTACAAAGTACAAGACCATTGTCCCACATCACCACCGTCACCACAGACCCCCACAATCTATTTTATTTCTCCTTCCCAGGAAGATCCACAATTCCCTCTCTAAAGTCCTTCTCTTTACTTAAGTTCTCTGGAAAGACAACTATGCCATGTATTTACTTATACATGATATTAACCGTAAAGTAAACGATAATCAAACATTTATATTTCTACAAGTTTATAAGAAATGCTGATTTTGGTGACTGGCTTTCATGTTTTCATATTCACTGAATAATGCTTAACCTATGGCCTTCTTAAAAACTCTATACTCAGAATGTTCTAACAAGAAAACAGAAAAGGAGTCATCATATTCATTAAAGAAAGAGAACAAGAAAAGATTATGTTAAGAATAAAAATGAAAATGGTAAGTAATTTACAAAGACAGCTACCCTTTCGTACATGAAGAATAAAAGCAAGGTTCTAGGCAATACCTCCAGCTTTTCCTAGTCATAGTGTGCATTTTTAGCCATCATTCTTCTGTGCTTGGTCAACCAGCACAACCCTAATCTTCCACGTCCGGTGACTGCTTAAGATGCTGAACTTAAGAGGTAATACTTTTTGTCCTTTCTTGTAGAACTCCATCTAGCAATATTTATTCTGAGTCCAAATTCAAGCCTTTCTTCTGTTAAGCAGGCCATCAAAGTAATCTTAAAACTCTCCTATGTCCTAATAGTTTTTTGTGTGAGATACTTATACTAGATTGAGTTTAGGATGAATTCTGTCTTTTAAAACCTGTTCTGCAAAGAAGTCTTATTAATTGTCCTGTTTCCCTTAGGTACCAACAGCCTATAACCTGACAGGTACTCACTGAAGGGTCACTGGGTTCAAGTTGTCAAAAATAAAGTCTGGATAAGTTAGGAAAACTTTATAATTTTAGTTTAATGTCAAGATTACAGATTGTGATGCCAGAGCTTCAAATTGTGGAGCAAGGAGCTCACCTGACAGTTCTATGACACACTGCCTTACGGTTTTTCTTGCTATGAATTGACACCTTGACCACTGGCAAAATTTAATTGGGGTGGTAGCTTGCAGTTTCAGAAGTTCAGCCTATTATCTTTATGATGTGAAGCAAGGAGGCATGCAGACAGACAAGCTGCTGGAGGAGCAGCTGAGACTCCAGCATCTTGCAGGCAACAGGAAATTGACTGTCACACTGAGTGAAGCTTGAGCAAAATTCAAAGTCCACCCCCAACACAACACACTTCCCCCAACAAGGCCATACATCTTAATAGTATCACTCCCTTTGGGGGGCCGTTTTCTTTCAAACCACCATACATACGTTATATACTTAAAGCACAAAAATTCTGCCTTTTATAATTTTAGTTTTATTTTGTTTTATTTTATTATATTTTATTGTTTGGTTTTTCAAGGCAGGGTTTCTCTGTGTAGTTTCAGAGCCTGCCCTGGAACTCACTCCGTAGACCAGGCTGTCCTCGAACTCACAGACTTCCTGCCTATGCCGTCAGAGGGCTGGGATTAAAGGCGTGTGCCACCACTACCCAACTTGATTCGGCCCTTTTTTAAATTGAAGCTGCTTTGTCTGATGGTGATTGGTTTGCTGAATTATTCCCAGTAAGTACATACAGTTTATGGTTTATGGTTTCAATTTATTTTTAGAGATTCAGAAATCAGATTGGCCTAAATTGTGATTATGCATCTATGGATAATTGCCCAGTGTTGTGTCTAAATGTGACCTCCACTTTTTTTTTCCCCTTGACAAATGAATAAACGTTTAAAGTGTCTGACTTCTTTATTGTTAGGTAATGCAGACATCAAGGTTGCAGAAAATTGTATAAGAAAGGATGGGATTCAAATGCCTCAGTAATCTCCAAATGTCGAGCTCTGCAACTTCCCCGACAAAGAGCCTGAGAAAATGACAGGAGCTCTCCTCTTTCTTAGTAAGGGAATTCTGGGGGCTTTATTCCAGAGCAGGAATAGCGGTGTTAGAGTAATAGCGAACCAAACACAGAAACCGTGTCTATGCTCTTACTTTAATACTAGTTTTGCAAGTGGCAGCTGTCAAACCCATACTTCTCAGTCAGATGGAAGCAGAAGTGGCTAAACTACATGTTTCTTTTTGGAGATGCTGAACAATTAGTTCGACATGGATGCAGCAACTGTGTTTACCGATAGTATCAGTCAGTCCTCATTTTTCAGCTGTAGACCAGTACTCTGCTGAACATAGTCAATGTTACAATAGCTTGAGTTTGCAAATGCAGGTGTCTGGCAACATCACTGCAGACGCCTGCCACAGCATTCAAATCTATACTTCATCAAAATAAAGAATTGAGGAAATTTTTTTTAACATTTTGTTGATAACATAAAATTTTAATGTCTTGACCATTTTTTTTCAAATATCTTTTTCTCCACCTAGTTTTCTTGCTTTTTAATTATATATATAGTGGACTATATTGGTTCTTAACACAGAATTCTAATTTTTAAAATGTTTTTACTGTTTCATGGATTGATATAATTTATTTTATATTATCTTATAGCTTATTAACATTTTAAATTGGCTATAACTTGTATCTTATTCTATTATTTATTGTGTTACAGTTTTGGAGATTTAATTTTGTAAAGACTTACTCAGGTGTTTCCTTATTTATTTGCTTATTTCTAATTTTTAATCTGTTATTAAACATAGACTGTTTTCTCATGCAGTATAATCTGAATACACTGTGCTTTCCTCTACTCCTCCCAGTTTCTCCGCACTTCCTCTCTTCCTTTATACTTTTGAAATTTATCTTTTTCAAGTCTCTGAATCAACCACAATATCGTTATCATTTTGAGTCTCTATTACTATTGATGATTTGGGGATTACATTTTCATCATGTCTATGTATTTATAGACAGAGCTCATTAAAGGTAATTTCTGAGTTGATTATAAATACATATAGTGCATAATACAGCATATATAAATATGTATAGTATATAAATGCTGATATATAGAGTATATATAAATTATATATACTATATACACACAGAGTGTTTATATTTGAGTGTTAAGTAATTTTTTAACTGATATTATGTTGGTATTGTGAATTTTGATATTTGTCTTAAAAGGGGATTAGAGGCCTTTTTACTAGCCAGTGAAACAACTTTCAGGCTAGACTTATCCTTGCAAGATAAAAAAAAATAGAAAATCCACTTATATACAAAAAATAATAGCATGAAAGCAGTAAAATATGACTGGCATGTGAACGGTTAACCTAGATGATAAGTTCTAGAAACCACTAACAAAAATTCCATTTTCTTCTTCTTCTCAAAGTAAATGTTTACTTATTTAGCTTTATACTTTTTTTTTTCTCACCTGTGTCTACACTGGCATTTCTCACTGAAAGAAAAGAAGGAAAGTGAGAAGTAGTCAAACCTGTTTTTCCTCCATGACCTCCATGGAGATTTCTCCTTTTTCCAGGGCCTCTTTGGAAAATGTTTTCTCCCCTCCCTTTTCAGAGGGCTGTGAATGAACACAATGGAGAAAGAGCAATTATCATACTTGCAGTAAACGCTGCTTTTGGCACGAAATGAAATATTTTAAAAGGTAGACTGCATCTAAAACCGTGTGCTCTGGTGCATTTTCCAAAGATTGTAGGAGAAATCAATTACATTATCTAGAGATCATTAAGTAGTTTGTGAGTTAAGTGCCCAGGCTTTCTCAAATATCCCAAATATTTACCTGTGTTCAGTTTTCAGTAGCGGTTTGTATAATTCTATACTTTGATTTTGAAAAAAAAAAAAGATTAATGAAATCTGCAGGTGAGGATAAATATATACTAAATAATATGGTTTGAGTCTTTAATATCCCTCAGAGTTCTGTATTTTGAGCTGGCCCCATATGCCAGGGTGGGTGAGTCACTAAAGATTATATCTGCTTCTTTTCCAGTCTGGCTCTCTTGCTGCTCCTCTTCCACTGTGTGAGGAGGATTCGAACACATGTCTACTGCCGTGTATGCTCCCATGTTTTTCCCACCATGATGAAATAAAAGACACCCTTCTTCCCTTGTTTATGTTGAAATGATATACCAAATCTGGAAAACATTGTGATGGTCCAGCTACATTCTAAATTCTAAGGTTTCTATAGAAAGCAATAACATGGGTAATCTAAAGGATTTAAGCAAATCAATTGCTAACTTAGTGATTTTTACCTAAATGATGATCAGTACTTAAACAGCCCATTATATAGGTCACTATCTATAAATATTTAAAATTTTTAATTGATCAAAGTATCTTTTATTAATACATCAAAACATATATATATGATTTTCCATTTAAACTATTTGATATAGAATGCTTCAAATATAAAAATTAAGTTGTCTCAGTTAAAATATACAAAAAAATTAATTTTTAAGAAACACATTAATTCTTATTTTATTTTATACTTATATTATTTTATCTTATATTATTCTTATTTTATTTTATGCTTATAAAAGTTTGTATGGAAATTCTTGAGGGAACTTGATACTCTATGAAGTCAAACTGCCTATCTTATAATTTTAAAAATTGTTCTCCCCGGTTACCCTTCAGACTGTTCTCCCCAGTTATCCTTCAGACTCTCGTGAGCAACGAGTATCGTATTATAATGCAAAGCAGCAGATAATAGAGAGACAGATAAAAGGCCAGGACTATCTCCTACTGAAGAGAAATGAAAGAGATAAGAAAGATTCAAAGACGTGTCTCTCTTCTGTGTGATTTTTTTTAACTTTGAAAATGGGATTTTAAAATATTATCAATTTAGATTGTATATTACTGATACTTTGACAAAAAATTAATAAAAATTTTTTAATAATAATAATAAATGCTGCAGAGTGTTCTGGGACTGAAGCTTAGCAGAGTTGTCACCAAAGAGACTGGAAAGGTTTCATTCAATAACTAATGGGAGCTGATGCAAGAGTCCCACAGCCCAACATTAAGTGAGACTCAGGGTGTCTTTCCCAGGAGGGAGAGGAAGGATTGGAGGAAACAGAGGGGTGGGGGAGACACTGGTATAACAAGGAATACAGATCAAGTCATTGGAACTCAAGGGGGCTTGCAGAAATCAAGGAACCTGTAGGGTTCCTGACCTAGGTCCTCTGTGTATGTGTAATGGCTAAGTAGGTAGGCATTATTGTGGGATTCCTAACATTGGGAATACAGACTATCCCTGGCTCGTTTGCCTGCTTGTATGACTCTTTTTTTTCCTACTGGATTGCCTCATCTAGTCTTGATGTGAGGCTATGCATCTGCCCTTATATATAACAGTATATATATATATATATATATATAGTTATGTATATAGTTATAGTTATGCCATGTATGATGGATAT
>NW_026067939.1:9474373-9497173 GCF_014885135.2 Alexandromys fortis | reverse complement strand
GAGGTGGGGAGGAGGCGGAAATCTTTTTTTTTTCAATAAAAAAATTATATTTAAAAAAAAAAGAGAAAATAGTGAATTTGCACAACCAGACTGTCTGCTTCTGGGGAAGAGGCAATGAACAGCTCTATACTGGGGGTACCTGTTTCAAGTACTCTAGCAACAGACCCTTTTCTATTACAGTAAAGAAGAAAGGATAGCAATCAAATATTAGAATGTCACTACAGGACAGATAGGGAAGAGTAAAATTTGGCCATAGGAAGGTCTCAGAGACTCATTGGAAAAGTTTTCTAAATGTTATGGGTACATAAAGACATAAGCCCTAATTTTAGAGATCATTTATTCACAAAATGGAAAAGGATTTAATTTACTAAGTGTTTACAGAGGTCTTTTTTAGGGTAAACTAGAAATTCATTAATGTATAGTCAAAACTTTTGCCTACAAGAAACTCTCCCATGCTATATAAGAAATAAGAATTTGAATATGCAGAGAAACTTGATTGGCAAAGGAGAAAGTACACCGCTATCATAGACACTGTTTCTAGAGGTAAGCAACACAGAAATTCCTCAGAAAGTTGTTAAATATCATAATACTGTATTTTTCTCCTCTTCTCTTCTGAGCCTTGATAAAACTGATTTATCTTTGAAGATAGCCTTTGTAGCTGCTTCTTACAGATGGCTTCATAGAACCGCTGTAAGTTTCCATTTTACAAGCCAATAGCAGAGATTGGCTTGCAACCTTTCAATGTCAACCCCAAAGGTTTAAAATAATTTGGCAGGTCTATCTTAGGATATATGTCCACTTCTGTTCAAATTAGCTATTTCCTGGAGGATTTGGAGACATCAATATTGTTAATGTGTGGCAGTTTTCCTCCAAGATTAAATTGTTCGATATCAGAGAAAAACTTCTTAATACATAGAAAATAAAGGAGAAGTGAAAGAACAGCTTGGTTTAGGACGGGGTATTTTCAAGGACGCCCTGGGAGGAAAAGGAGTGAAACTCAGCAGAGCTCCTTAAACTTAAGACAGAAAGTAAATAACTCATAATAGCTCAACAAGTTCCTAAAATTTGCAATATTTACTTAGCCTTTATCTCACCAAGAGTAATGACTGCTGAGATTCACTCACAGACAAGGTGAAATGCTTGATTTAGACCCAAGCTGAAAAGCCTGGAAGAAGCCGAGACCCACCAAGCAGCCTGGAGCTGCCTAGGATAGGTTCAAACCCACAGAACCATCTGGAAAGGTCACCCTTCAGACTGCTGAGCTGCCTGTTAGTTGTAAAATGAACCCCAGGCTTCCAGCTTTTGAGAACAGTCTCCAGTGGTGGTGTGGGGTTTTGGTGATGCAGCTGTCTTTGAGACATTTATGCTCATGTTAATAACCTTTCACCCACATACTGTAAGTTATGCCAACAAACCCCACCTTTTCACCAGGTTGGACTTTAGTGCTATCTGTATTTTGATCTGTTGTTAGATTCCTATTTGGAATGAATAGACATTCATTCATGTTTACCCAGGAAGAGTATAACACAACCAGTGCTTATGGAAAAATATGCTAGTTTTCCCAAAAAGTAGTTTCTGAACTATATAAACACTGTTTTTCTATAAGTGATATTTGTAAATATATCTGTAATATGTCTATCATTAAGTTATTTGTCCTACTAGATCTCAGTCCAAACTAATTTTATCACATAATTATCACAGCCTTAGAAATGTCTATAAATACTTTTTACATATCCTTGACAAATTTTCCTTATGAAAGTCTCCTAAACAATTTTCCTTATGAATTTTTGGATTTCCTAAGCAATGCTTTATTGAAATGAGTTTTAACTTCCTTTGGACTTCAGATTCTGGCCAAATTAATTTAAACCTATATTCAAATACAGACTGGAGCAATTTCAGGAAATGACTATAGAAAAGCGTATGCTTGTAATGGAAGTCTATAACATTTGGAAAACATGTTGAAACCATGCTTCTCAAATGTTCTGTGTATGAAGGCACTATCATTCATATGAGAGGAGCCTAAATCTCATTGCTCAATGAGAGCCTAAATGAAGAAAATGTGTACTATTTGGTTTGACATGCAACAAAGACCTATCCCAGAACACCCAAAAGATGTACCTGTTATGGTGGGAATGTGATTTACTCCCCTTAAGTCCTGTCTAGAGAAGCTGAGAAAAGACCAGTCTTAAGTCATGTATTTTGCAACCCTTCTATTTCTATCCTTAGTTAATGATGGTGGGAATTAAAAGTCACATTGTGGTTTGTCTTACAGTACTTGTGAGCCCCTGTTTCTACATCAATAACTTTATTGAGAGAGGAAAATCGTTTGTGTATTTTTACTCTTCAGATTAGAAAGTTACATCTTAATGAGACATATTTTAGCTAGGTCAACACAGCATACATCGTTATAATAGATTTTTATAAATGATTCATGTGAAATTTTCACAGACCCCTGTGATATTTTTATTTATAATGAGCTGTGTTTTTTCTTAGCTGTGCTCAGACATAATTTCTTTTCACAAACTCAGGAACTTGGTGTCGTATGACCTGTTTACAAGTCATTACACAGCATAGGAGATCACTAGTGTACTCAAAAGGCTGAATTTCAAATACGGAAGTTTGAGGCAGTAATAGGAAGCAGGACTAGGGCCTAACTTCTCAATCCTATTCTAGTTGCCTGTCTACTTTCTGTCCTAGATTCAGTGAGCTCTTCACTGTGAGGTAAGGGAGTTTGGACCCATATTACAAACCTCCTCTTGTCCTCTTTTTGCCAAGTGTCTTAGTTAGGGTTTCTATTGCTGTAAAGAGACACCCTGTGACCATGGCAACTCTTATAAAGGAAACCATTTAATTGGGGTGGCCTGCAGCTGAGAGGTTCCATTATCATCATGGTAAGACATGGTATCATGGAGGCAAACCTAGTGCTGGAGAGACAGCCGAGAGTCCTGTATCTTGTGTTGGCAACAGAAAGTAAACTGACTTATTGGGTATGGCTTATATATGAAGTCTCCAAGCCAGCTTCTACAGTGACAATTCATTTTCAACTTCGAATTTATTTTGTCAATAGCCTCGCGTCCACTCCCAATCCTTGCTTAGTTTGCTTTTTGAAGTCCATTGTCACTGAGAAATTTTCCACTGTAGAATATCCACTGTGACATCTAAGGACTGTGTCCTTATAAGACACAGAGGGAGTTTTGACCTGGAGGTTAGGTGGACATGCCACTAGATACAATACTGTAGAACAGAGAGGCACGGGTAGAAGACATGAGGACGCCCTTGTGGGGACTAAGAACTCCTTCTCCTAAAGCTTCTATACAGTTGAAGAAACTCATTGAATGCAAAGAATTTGCATAGATGCGAACATAACAGCTGTTCTGAAAGTTCTCTTATTAAGCAAATGAAAGGCCATTATTCCCTTTCAATTTGTGGTATATTTTACAAATTTTAAAGACTCATACATAATATAAGGGTTTTGATTTGCCCTCTTGCCCAGTGAGTCTCGAAATTTGTAACAGCATTTTAGATCTTTAGAAGTTTGATGAAAATGAAAATGCTTTATTGAAACGCAATGGCCTATCTCAACTCTGAATTGTTTTATAGGTGAGGTTGGGAAAATAGGGACTTAAGTAAATTCTTTTACTTTACAACTGGACAGCTTAAGCTAGAATGTAAACAGACACAGAAGCTTTTCTATGCTTCCCGCAAGTTTACCTACATTTAATCCTGTCGTATTTGACTTTCATAAAGTAGGGAATGTAAATCTAAGAAATACCTTTTAAAGGAGAATAAAGGAGATATGCATCACTAAAAGAACAGGGGAGAAGCAGACAAAATACATCTATTCCAGTATTCTGTTCTCTGAGACCTACCCAGAGTCCTGATAGATGCTTTTGTTCACTTGGCTATGGTTTCTTAATGAAGATGTGCAGAATAATCCTATGGAGGTGCTACTTATATTTATGGAGACTATGTTAGTTTAAATAGCTATGGGTCGAACTTTTTCTTTCATGAATCATTTTGCTGTTCTTGCTAAATTTACCTAAATATCACTTTTGAGCCTTCCTGCATCTGTGTTCCTAGACCTGGCAGGCCAAACCTACAACTATACCCAAAATTTTCGTGAATAAAGCATGCCTGGGAATTCGCTCAAGCAATGCCCTTTACAGATTGATGATCCTTCAATGAAACTGGTATCTTTCTTTGTGTGCCCTAACTTTCATAAGCACAGCATCATATCATGCAGCAGGAAGAGCGCAGACTCTGTTATACAGCATCGGAATGCCAACAGGATCATAAAGCTGAATTTCTTATCATCCTGCATCTGAGAGATTAGTTCCAGAGTGTTCTGTTTGTGTTGCATTAAATCTTAGGACATTTCCCCATCCATGTGCTTTTATGACATCTGATATTAAAGCAGAGATTAGACGCCAATGCACTAGTGATGCCAATATTTACCGCTGATCTAAAGAACTGGCACATTTGGAGCCAGGTGAAGCATCGGCAATGTCCTCTGTTTTCAGGCTTGGATGTTCTATGCAGCTACTTGAAGAGGCTTCTACTTATAAACCTTACCCCTTCCATGGCTCACCTTCTGGGCAAGCAGGTGAGGGAGCAGACCAGTGTGCCCTAGTTTTAGAAGTTCCAAGCGTTTTCTGTTCCTGTGTGTGAGCATCAATTGTGCACCTAGCCTTGTACTAAAGCTGTACTCTGCTGGACGTGGAAAGACGATGTGCTTGACTTCAGAGTCATTAGTGTTGTGCGAAGAGCAGATGTAGCTGGCTTGTCACAGAGTGGAAATCCTTGTACTAGAGGTGTTCCTGGTCATTAAGCAACTAGGGCTTCATGCTGACTGTGTTAAAAATTCAAACAGGGGAGATGAGTTCACTGGTCTATTAATGTCAGTACTACTTAGGTAAAGACTAAACAACTACTATTTAAAATATAGGTCTCAAATACAGTAGCTTAATGCAATTTGTGGTTCCTTAGGAAATGTCTTTACTTGTGTGATCAAAAATGATAAGGTCGAGCATTTAAAAAAAAAAACTAATGGGTGAAAAATTTCACTTATCCCTTTCACATACATATTTCTTGGAGATAACTAAATCATATACCAGAAGTAAGTGCAGAGAAGTCTGAAATACGTACTTGTTCTCTGAGTATCCTCCTAACCGCTGTAAGCTCTGTTCTTATGGAAGAACACCATATGGGCTTGAATAAACAACAGAAGTCTTCCTCACAGACTCATTCCAAACATCAAGATTTTCTGCATAGCACAGGCAACAAAGTAGCAATTGCTCCAGGATATTGCAGTGGGATGTTGCTATTAGAGGACTCGGGAGGAGGATAGTTTCCATAGGACACCCGCCAGACCGGCTCTCTGAAGGATGTTTGTACTTCCTTAGGAGTTGGATAGGGATGGAGTTTACATTTGCTTAGGGTAACCTCAGAAGGCAATGGGATGTCCAAAGATAAACGTGGAGACACTGGAGGAGATTGGTTAGGGACACGGCAGAGGTCCTATGACAAGCTAGTGGCACAACAGGAAAAACCAGCTCAACGCTGACAACAAGGGTATCAGTAAGTATACACAGCTCTTGCAATCAGTATGGTACCTAAGTCTGCCTTTTTACCTAGAAAAAAAAATAGATTGATATAGGCATTAGTTTGAGGCATTTTTTTCACATGAATATTTTAGTGGAAGAAAAAGTCTTCAATGCATTTATATTTGAAATATTTTCTTTAAGCATTATTCCTAGCATTCTAACTTGATTCTTGGAGAAATCTGAAATATATAGCAAGGATTATAAACATGGCTATTCAGTGTGTGTGTGTGTATGTGTGTGTGTGTGTGTGTGTGTGTGTGTGTGTGTAGCTAGCTATCTATGCATTTCAAACTTTAGAAACGCTTTATGCTTCTGGGATCTTAAACTTACGTGATGATCTGGCGCCACCCAGCAGATCAAATGTGCATTGACTACTGTGTACTGTCCTGTGGAAGGACTTGAAGGTGGGGAAATGAAAAGGTGTGGAATTCAAGGATCAGCACTTTCTCAAGTCCTTGTGTCTGTAGGCAAGGAGGCCATCCCAGAAATACTAGGAGAAAGGTGAATTTTTTTAAAATTTAATGTTGTATTTTTATGTATATTCAACTTCAATTTTCTACACACGAAAGTTTCCCTCTTGTAAGGTTTCCACTACTTCCATCATTTACAGAGGCACTGAGGACTGGGTTCTTCCTGGTGCCTTCTTCTTTCCTGAATTCCCACAGATCTCAGTAGAGAACCGAGAATGTTTGCCAATTACCATGAAATATAAACTGTGAAATATTCTCCAGGATTTATTCATGGCGGTCATGCCAGGGATTATCCAAAGAGGGACTTTTATTGGCAGGACTGACTTAGATGTCTCAATCAGTTTAATCAGTTTATACATCTTCCAGTATCATGAGTTCCCTGTAAAACCTCTCTAATTGTAAGCACTGCTGAAAATGAGGCCCAACCTGCTCACCGAGTGTTAAGAAAAGCAGATGTCATCTTTAAGTTTGTTATCTTTTTTAATAGATAAATGCCTCTCTTAGACAATTTACACAGACAGGACTGTTCATAAAATGTGTGGCTAAAAGCTAAGTATCTGTGAAGATGTCATGCAAATTGATTAAAATTATCCAGAAGAAGCACTAGTCATCTTTCTGGTTGGGAAGAGTACATTGGCTGCTCGGGAACCTGGGGCACTTTTCTCACAATTTAAGTGCCATGCTTCCAAAGACGAGCGGCAACAGTGCACCAGGAATATCTTCCTTAATGACTCATTTCAGGTCAAGAACTTCTACTTAGCTTAAAAGTCAAGCTCCCTGTAAGAACACATTGACATATTCTTCCACCGTGTCTTTCTTTTCAGTTTTTAACTTGACACAGTCAGATTCCCATCCAAATTCTTCTACTTAGTAGCAAAGCTTTGTTCCTTAGAAGTAGCATTTTTTTTCTTTCTGTTTTTAGCATCTCTGCAGCACTTAGTTTTCTTGAAAATAATACTCTTAAATTCCCATTTCTCATTGGATTGCATCATGTACTTTTTCTCGGTACCATTGAATTTCCTCAGGCATCCTTTTGTTCTCTGCTATAGTATCATCTTCCACTGTCTACTGTGATGTTAGAGTCCAGTTGTCTTCCTCTCTCTCTCTCTCTCTCTCTCTCTCTCTCTCTCTCTCTCTCTCTCTCTCTCTCTCTCNTTCTCTCTCTCTCTCTCTCTCTCTCTCTCTCTCTCTCTCTCTCTCTCTCTCTCTCTCTCTCTCTCTCTCACACACACACACACACACACACACTGTCTCTCTTTCTCTGTCCTTTTCTCTGTCTCTCTCTCTCTGTTCCTGTCTCTGTGTCTCTATCTCTGTCTCTCTCTGTGTGTCTGTATCTGTCTGTGTGGTATCTGATAGTTCTCTTTAACTGTGTTTCAAACACTGTAACTATATTTAGAATGTCCGGTTTCTGGACTTGTATCCTGCCAATTCCATTGCTTACTTGACATTTCCAACAGTTCCTTACAAGTATCACAAAAGATTCCCAAAGTGATCTCCATGGCATTTCCATTCCCACATGACATTATGCCTTCAGATTGTTCTGGTGAAAGATAGAAATCAGGTTTCCTATCAATGGTTTTTTGAAGATTTTAGACATGCATGCATTGGTACCCTTAACCTGGACCAATTAAGGATGTCATGAAGCAAAACCATGTGTAAGTAAGAGTCTATTTTGTCATTTCCTACCATAAACTACCTACAAACCTATTACAAAAAATCAAACATCAAACCTCAGAATGTAGTCGAGACCATGGCTGGCCCCATCTGTAGTCAAGAGATGTAAACACATTATTAATTAATTAACACACCAAATCAGCTATAACCACTGTGGCCATGTTGTAGCAATTCAGACGTTGGGACCATTTGGAGTCCTGGCCTCCAGCTGCTCTTCCCTGCTAGAGATCTTTACTTTCCTTCTGATGTGAGTTACTAATGGCTGTGTCAAAGTTGTTTACCAGCTCTGTTTCACGAGCACGTGTTGCCTTGGCCTTGAGGATTAGAGGATAAGGTTTTCACCTGTTGACCCACCTAACTGTTGGATACATAAGCCTCCGTGGTGCTATTGAATAAGGGGCTTCTTACCAGTGACTAAAAGTCCATGTCTCTGTCTGTCTGTGTGTCTTTGTGTGTTTCAGGCTCCAGCCCTCTGCCTGAAGCTCACGAATGGTAGCGTAGAGAGCACAGACAGGCGTTGTGCGCTGTATTCAGATGCTATTTCAGTGAGTCTATTCAGTTGAGTACCGTCTTAAAAAGCTATGTAACCCTAGTCATTTTCAGGACCCAGTCTTCCCTGAAAATTCGATAGCACAGTAAAACAATTCATGTCTCATGGTTCGCACACATTTTTTCTTTGTATATCATACATGTAACACTCAAAACATAATATGAATACTTTTATTATTAATAATCCTTTTGGTAAAGAAGTTACCTTTTACAGGGTCAAAAATCAATGCAAATTTTTTAACTGGAGTGGGATGGTTATCTTTTATAGTGAAAATGTATTACTGACTACATTATCTGGCTCTTCAGAAAGCTTATTTCCTTTTATGTTTGTTTGAGGCTGACAACATCTGATACTTAGGACAAAATATATCTGCCTTTCATTTGTACTCATCATCTGCTTCTCATGAGAGAAAATATTGAAAAGAAGGGAAAATTCCACTAAGAAATCCTGACACATCGACACATCCCTGAAACATAAATAAAGTGAGATTTTGAAAGCCTGCAATCATTTCCCCATTGTGGAGAGTCATTACCATCTTGCTTGATGGAACCGTTCTCTGACTAACGAGAATTAGAGCTCATTCATATTTTCTCCCCAGAGAGCGAGAAGGAAAAGTCCCAGTACAAACAGGACTACTGCAGACGGCATTTTCCCCGGTGTCAGGGACGCCATCGGGATTGCTGTGCTTCGCTGCTGTCTCCATTCCCTCTACTTGATTTTTTTCTGGCCAGCAACTTGTGCTTTCCTAAGATTAAACTAATTCTCATAGACAAGTACATTGAATCTATTTAACTACGCTCTACATAATTGTCGGTGAGCTTGTTGAGGATTTCAAAAATCACCTAAAATTTCATCCCTCTCAACAGCTGCTGACTCAGCAGGACATTTTTCCTTTTCACAGCAGAGTTGTTTCCAGGGAAAGTTCTGAGGATGATTGGTTTTCTCCCAGGCTTCCAGCTTTTGTCATGGTCTGCATTTCTCTTCCTGTAGAAGGCTCCCTCCTGCCTCTTTATTTATTGACTACTGTGCTCACCTTTTTTTTTTTTTTTTTTGGAAGCAGAAACATTTTGCACCCTATGACTTTTGCTAGTCAACACAATTCTGTTTTGACAAGTTATATTTAGGAATAAAATATTAGTATATAATACTAGGCAATGTTTCAAGAAAGTTAAAGCAAAGAAATAGCACACACACACAGCAATTTTTTTTAGAAAGTAAGAAAGGAACTGTATTTATGCTTGTGTATATTGAGAAATGTTAGGACTACTTTCGAGTTTAGAAATATATCATGGTATATCAACACAGCATGCAGTAGTTCCTGGGGTGACATTAATCTCAGGTGCTGCTTACTTATTAAAACTTAATAGTTCATTGGGTGACCATAGATGTACCTAAAGGCAGCCTGGGAAGAAAACTTGCATGGGGAATAAGGCAAGTTGCAATCAACATCTCAGGAATAATCAGTTTGTTTATGTTTATGAATAGAACAAGGAGGAATTTATTGATTAGGAAAGAAAAAGAAAAGGCAAACAATGCTATTCTTGTCATTGAACAGGATCACTGGCCTTTTTCTCTGGTCTTTATTCTCCAGTATTAGCCAGATGTAATATTGTGATGATAATTTCTTTAAGCACTAGAAAAAAATGGGAGAGGAATAGTGGAAAGGGGGACAGACATAGTGTATGAGAGAATGGCGGTGGGTGACTGTAAGGAAACAACATCTTCTTCTACATAGACACATCAGGGCAGATGCAGGACAAATAGTGGTTGTGACCGTAGGCACAAGACCAGTTCAACCCCAAGTTAGACTAAATCCCAGCATGGAGAAGGGAGTTGGATATCACAATCCCACCCCTCCTCTTGATGGCTGTCAGATGCTGGGTGAGTGAGAAGAAGCTATATCTAAAAGTGTTCTTGTTAAGTCAACTATACTCCAGTGGAAGGCCACACGACTAATAGTATTTGGGCAGCACAATTGGTCTTGTTGATTTAAAGAAATAAAACAAAGCTGGGTAATTTGGGAAGTGGAGTAAAGTAGAAAGAGGGAACAAACTGATCAAACATATTACATAAAATTATCAAAGGATTAATAAAAAATTTAAAAATATCTTCATAGAGGAGCTGATGAAATTGCCAGCAAGTGAACACACTTGACTTTTATTCCTAAACCTAGAAGCAGATAGCCGATTCCTAATAATTATCCTCTGACTTATATATGCACGATGTGGCAGGTACATGCCCTTACATGTATATGCATACAGACAGACATGCAAATAGGTAAATAAATACAAAATAAACTTTAAAATATTTAGACATAAACCTTTAAAGATTTCAAAGAATAATTATTTATAAGTTTATTTCTTTCTATTTTTGTTCTTTAGGATTTTGTCTCTTTTTATATATTTATTTTTTTAAATTCATTTTACATAACAATCATAGTTTCCCCTCTCTTCCCACTTACTCCCCTCTCTCCAACCCATCACTATCCATTCCTCAGAAAGGGTAAGGCCTCCCTTGGAGTGTCAGCAAGGCCTTGTACATTTAATTGAGGCAGAACCAACCCCCCTGTCCCTACATATAGACTGAGATAGGCATCCCACCATATGGAATGGGCTTCAAAAAGCCAGCTCATATAAATGTACTAGGCCTGGTGCTTGGATGTGGATCTCTGCATCTACTTCTATAAGTTACTGGATGAAGGGTCTATGATGACAATTAGGGATAGTCACCAATCTAATTACAGGGGAAGGCCAGTTCAGGTGCCGTCTCCACTATTGCTAGCAGTCTTAGTTGGGGTCATCATTGTGGATTCCTGGGGATTTCCCCAGCATTGAATTTCTCCCTAGCCCCATAATGACTCCCTCTATTGAGACATCTCTTTCATTGCTCTCCCACTCTATACCTCTCCAGCTCCTCCATCTCATTCTCTCATGTCCTCAACCCCAGTGCCATCCCTTTACCACATCCTCAGTTTACCTATTTTACCTTCACAGGGTGATCCATGTGTCCCTCTTAAGGTCCTCCTGTAACCTAGATTCTCTGGAGTTGTGGACAGTGGTCTGATCATCCTTTGCTTACATCTAGTATCCACTTATGAGTGACTACATACTGTGTTTGTCTTTCTGCGTATGGGTTTTCTCACTTAGGATGGTTTTATTTAGTTCCATCCATTTTCTAAAGACCCTTAACCATTTTCTTTCTCTTTGTTATAAGAAATAAATATTTTTACCATAGCAAGACATAGTTGCTTCTTAAATAAGTTTATCATTATAGTTGCTTTTCTCGATCACTTCTCTAATAAAATATTAGTTCCAGTTTTTCCAACTCTAATCTAGTATTTGCCTTTGCTCTACTCAATCTATAAGACTATTGTTAAACCAGCTTTTTCTTCCTTTTATTTCTTTTTTTTAATTGAAAAAAAATTTCTGCCTCCTCCCAGCCTCCCATTTCCCTCTCCCTCCTCCCTCTCCTCTCCCCCTCCCCCCACTCCTCTCCTCCTCCCTCTCCAGTCTGAAGGGCAGTCAGGGTTCCCTGCCCTGTGGAAAGTCCAAGGTCCTCCCCCTCCATCCAGGTCTAGGAAGGTGAACATCCAAACTGGCTAGGCTCCCACAAAGCCAGTACATGCAATAGGATCAAAACCCAGTGCCATTGTCCTTGTTCTCATCAGTCCTCATTTTCTGCCATGTTCAGAGAGTCCGGTTTTATCCCAGGCTTTTTCAGTTCCAGTCCAGCTGGCCTTGGTGAGCTCCCAATAGATCAGCCCCACTGTCTCAGTGGGTGGGTGCACCCCTCGCGGTCCTGACTTCCTTGCTCATGTTCTCCCTCCTTCTGCTCCTCATTGGGACCTTGGGAGCTTATTCTGGTGCTCCAATGTGGGTCTCTGTCTCTATCTCCATCCACTGCCAGATGAAGGTTCTATGGTGATATGCAAGATATTCATCAGTATGGCTATAGTATAGGGCCATTTCAGGTTCCCTATCCTCAGCTGCCCAAGGAACTAACTGGAGACATCGCCCTGGGCACCTGGGAGCCCCTCTAGGTTCAAGTCTCTTGCCAACCCTAAGATGGCTCCCTTAATTAAGATATATACTTCCCTGCTCCCATATCCACCCTTCCTTTACCCCAAGTCCCTCCATCCTCCCCTTCTCATTTTTCTCTCCCCATCTCCCCTTACCCCTATCCCACCCCACCCCCAAGATCCCATTTTTTTTTTTTGCCCGGCAATCTTGTCTACTTCCAATATCCAGGAGATTAACTATATGTTTTTCTTTGGGTTCACCTTCTTATTTAGCTTCTTTAGGATCACAGATTATAGGCTCAATGTCCTTTATTTATGGCTAGAAACCAATTATGAGTGAATATATCCCATGTTCATCTTTTTGGGTCTGGGTTACCTCACTCAGGATAGTGTTTTCTATTTCCATCCATTTGCATGCAATGCAAGATGTCATTGTTTTTTTACCACTGAGTACTACTCTAATATGTATATATTCCACACTTTCTTCATCCATTCTTCCATTGAAGGACATCTAGGTTGTTTCCAAGTTCTGGCTATTACAAATAATGCTGCTATGAGCATAGTTGAACAAATGCTTTTGTAATATGATAGGGCATCTCTTGGGTATATTCCCAAGAGTGGTATTGCTGGGTCCTGGGGTAGGTTGGTCCTAAATTTCCTGAGAAATCGCCACCACTGCTTTCCAAAGTGGTTGCACAAGTTTGCATTCCCACCAGCAATGGATGAGGGTACCCCTTCCTCCACAACCTCTCCAGCAAAGGCTATCATTGGTGTTTTTGAGTTTAGCCATTCTGACAGGTGTAAGATGATATCTCAAAGTTGTATTAATTTGCATTTCCCTGATCACTAAGGAGGTTGAGCATGACCTTAAGTGTCTTTTGGCCATTTGAACTTCTTCTGTTGAGAATTCTCTGTTCAGTTCAGTGCCCCATTTTTAATTGGGTTAATTAGCATTTTAAAGTCTAGTTTCTTGAGTTCTTTATATATTTTGGAGATCAGATCTTTTTCTATTGTGGGGTTGGTGAAGATCTTCTCCCAGTCAGTAGGTTGCCTTTTTGTCTTAGTGACAGTGTCCTTTGCTTTACAGAAGCTTCTCAGTTTCAGGAGGTCTCATTTATTCAATGTTGCCCTTAATGTCTGTGCTGCTGGGGTTATACATAGGAAGCAATCTCTTGTGCCCATATGTTGTAGGGTATTTCCCACTTTCTCTTCTATCAGGTTCAGTGTGTTCAGATTGATATTGAGGTCTTTGATCCATTTGGACTTGAGTTTTGTGCATGGTGATAGATATGGATCTATTTTCATTCTTCTACAGGTTGACATCCAGTTATGCCAGCACCATTTGTTGAAGATGCTTTCTTTCTTCCATTGTATACTTTTAGCGCCCTTGTCGAAAATCAGGTGTTCATAGGTTTGTGGGTTAAAGTCAGGGTCTTCTATTCGATTCCATAGGTCGACTTCTCTGTTTGTATGCCAATACCAAGCTGTTTTCAATACTGTAGCTCTGTAATAGAGTTTGAAGTCAGGGAAGGTAATATCTCCGGAAGTACTTTTATTGTATAGGATTGTTTTGGCTATCCTGGTGTTTTCATGTTTTCTAGATGGTTTTTATTTCTTGTTTCTAATCATTTATCATAGATACATTAGTATTTACTCATTGTGACCCAGAGAGTAAATTTAGTATAGCAGTAACACTAATTTTGTTTTTCTAATTTTTGAACTTATATGGACTCCTCAGCTTTTTAATTATTCATTCAAAACATCACTGTTTATTCTCTATTTGTTTTTTTCAAGACAAGGGTTTCTGGTTGTCCTTGAACTAACCCTGTCCTAGAACCAGGCTGGCCTAGAACTCATAAAGATCAGTCTTCCTTGGCCCCCCAGCCCTGGGATTAAACACACGTGGTACCACACCGGGCACTGTTTACTATCTTAAGAGAAATAGTCAGGTGGTGGTAGTGTGGGCTTTTAATCCCAGAACTTGGGAGGCAGAGGCAGGTGGATCTCTTTAAGTTTAAGGCAAGTCTATTCAAAAAGAAATAGTTTCAGGACAGGCAACAAAACTGTTCAGAGAAACTATTTCAAAAAATTCACATACATACCTACATGCATACCCACACACGTGTGGGTATGCATGTAGGTATGTATGTAAAATCCCTGAGTTTTGCATATGCCAATAGCTTTTATTTAGCATTCTTGTTATTAGTGCCTTATGATTAATATCCAGGTTATCATCTAATTCAAATTCAACAGAAATTTGTTCCTATTAGTGATTGCTATGAAATACTACTACTACTACTAACATATATTTTAAAATATTAAGTCTCTTAAGGATTTGATGATAATCACTTAGCAGTTTATTTGTGAATTATACAGGTGATCATGTTTAATGATAATGAATGAGTTGTCACATAGTTAGTAATCCCACAGCATTTATCTAGTGAAATATCTGCCAATATTTTCTTTTTTTCCATGTTTATCATCAAGGTGTTTTTTTATTGAAAAAATTTCTGCCTCCTCCCCACCTCCCATTTCCTCCCCTCCCCCCCACTCCTCTCCCCCATCCACCCACTCCCTTCCCCCTTCCTCTCCAGTCCAAAGAGCACTCAGGGTTCCCTGCCCTGTGGGAAGTCTAAGGTCCTCCCCCCTCCATCCAGGTCTAGGAAGGTGAGCATCCAAACAGGCTAGGCTCCCACAAAGCAGTAGGATCAAAACCCAGTGCCATTGTCCTTGGCTTCTCATCAGCCCTCATTGTCTGCCATGTTCAGAGAGTCCAGTTTTATCCCATGCTTTTTCAGACCCAGTCCAGCTGGCCTTGGTGAGCTCCCAATAGATCAGCCCCACTGTCGTAGTGGGTGGGTGCACCCCTCACGGTCCTGACCAAATCAGAACCTCCAGGATGGATGCTTGATATTATCCATATACACACTAATCAGCAGTTCTGCTCAACAGTCATTAGCCTGACTGCGCAACCAGAAAGAACTCTGTGTGGACTTAGCTTCCCTGTATATCTCAAATTCCGGCAGCTTTCTACAGTTCCTGTTAAAGGATCCCATGGGGCTGGACTTGAATACATCAGCATTAGTCTCCATGGAGACGGAGTATCAGAAGATCAAGTTTCTTTCTCAGGACAGAACACGTGAGTTTGAGAGCTGAAAGGGCAAAACAGCCTCTTCCCCAATCAATCATGACTTTCTCTTTAATCTCCTTAAGCTTCACATTTGGGAGAAAACACACAACTATGTTCTTTGAAAGGCTTGTTAAATCCTACATGGCATCTGTGTATATGATGGTCATACCTGATGTAAGCAGAAGTAAAATAACAGGTAAACTAAGCATTGTTGAGCAATGTCTAGTGGGAATAGAGCACTTTTAAAGACTTCAGGCAGAACCGGGCGTAGAGATTATCTGTGTAAAGATGAAGGCTAAAGTAAAAAGATAAATGTGGAGAAACATCTTTAAGTGTTTAGTTAGAGCACAACTCCACCACATGGATTTCTACTGAATTTCACTTTTGTTGGAAACAATTCTGTGTTCTCTTAATGCATTTGAACTTTAAGCTAATAATTGCAGCCATGTCAAAAGTAATCAGTGTTGAGGACTTAGAAGGGCCTGGGAGAAAATATACTCTTAAATATGTCCTGGTATGGGGAGAAAATGTATTTCCTGTTTTGGATATATTTTGTGTATTTCATACCATTCTATCTCTGCATTTGGATCTATATAAATAAGCGATATTATTTTACAAGGAACTTTACAAAGTTCTCAAGACAGCGCTTGGCTTTCTGCGTGACAGAAGAGTCCTGCTGCTTCTGCTCTTGAGTCATGTTCGTAATTGGTTGTGACCTGTAATCCAATAGTTCAATAAAACCATAAGTGAGATAATTGCATTTCACTTCCACCTTCTCCATTAACTTAGTGTGCTATTATGGGAAATAATTTAATATATCTACTCCAGTTTCCTCCTTAGTGAAATTCAGAAAGCCCCATTAACTTTTATATTTTAAAAATTTTAGTTTACAATCAATAATTTACTCAGTTAATAACTGGAAATAGTCACAAGTCCACCACAAAAATCCTGATTAATATTCTACCGTATGATAACAGGAGTTTAGACATCAAATCAACCTATTACTTTTTGAAAAAGTAGCCAAGTAAACATTGCTAAAAAAAAAAAAAAAACCAAACAGACAAGATTGTGATAAATTCAATTAAAATAAAGAAAATAAATGCCAGTGGAGAGCTGTTTAGTCGAGGCTAAGATATGATTGGATAAAGCTTCATGAATCAGTTAAGGCAAGCTTTAAGCTATTCAATGAATAAATGCCAGACACACTTATGTTAAGATGAACGCTAAGTTTTCCTTTTACACAGACCTGGTTTAGAGGGAGACATCCGGACAAAGAGGCTGGTCACTCACATTTCAGTGTTAAGAATTTACTATTCAGCTCTATGTTTCTGTAAAGGGGGCTATGGCATGGAATCTCATCCAATTCTACTGTATTGCAAGGGTGCATGGAGAAAGGGAATGCTAAGCTGCCCAACATTCTTCTTGTTTTACTTAAAGAAAACATCGGAGGGCGACTGTGACTTGCATTTCTCTTCCTTGCTCTCATTCCGTAGCTTGAAATTCTATACCTCTGCTACTGATTCATACGTTTAAACTCCTAACCTTGCTTCCCTCCTTAATCTCCAGATTGGTACAGTAAGCAACACCTGAGACCATCTCAAACTTAACATGTCAAACCTTACTGACACCAATATTTCCATGGAATTCGCTGTCCAGATTTTCTTCTACTTCAAATAAAGATAATTACTCATGTTTTCCCCTCCTTCTTATTTTTGATTAAAAATCAGTACTTCAGTTAGAACCCATCACCCCATATTCAGGCTGTATTGATAGCTTCCTTTGCAAAAAGATGTGGTTCAGTGACTAAGATTTTTCTAATGGGACTTAGCTTGAAATTATAATGTAACTTCCAGTTTATATCTATGTCATAAATGGGTCAACTACTGGTTGGAATGTTTTTGAAAAGTTTGACAATTGCTTATGAGGTTAAAAATAAATTTACCATTTCACCAAACAATTACATCTTTCTACACAAAAAACTTAAAATTCTTACTAATAATGAAAATAGTTATTCACACAAAGACTGTATCAAGAATATCAATAGCAACTTTATTTATAATAGATACACATGCCCACAGCAATTATCAGCAAAAGGCTAATGTAAACATAAATCATGGCATATATCCAATAGCTTATTCTCAGAAATAAAGGGGAAAAAAGCTGAAGTTCTACAGATATTCAAATCTCAAACCATCAACCCAAATAAGGAAGAGTTGTAAAGAAGTATAAAAGCTGTATTGTTTATCCTCTAATGAATGTTTAAATTTGTTATTACATTTATTTATTTAGTGTTTGGGTACACATGCCATGATGTACCCAAAGAGATCCGAGGACAATTTCTAAAGTTGCTTCTCTCCTTCTTCCACCATTTGGGTTCCAGGGATCAAATTCAGGTTGTCAGAGTTGGGAGTCATCCTTTTAACCACTGAACCAGTTCACCAGCCTCCTAATAGAAGAATCTCTCTTTCTTTCTCTCTCTCCCATCCTCCCTCCCTCCTTCTCTCTCCCTTCCTTCTCTCTCTCTCTCTCTCTCTCTCTCTCTCTCTCCCCCCCTCCCCCCCTCTCTCTCTCTCCCCCCCCTCTCTCTCTCTCTCTCTCTCTCTCTCTCTCTCTCTCTCTCTCTCTCTCTCTCTCTCTCTCCTTGAATTTATTTTGGATTATAATTCAGTGAAGGATATGGTCAATCATGGAAAAGGGTATGGAAGACAGGAGCGGGAGGAGAATTGCCCCAGTGTGTCCAGAGCTAGGAAGCAGACAGCGATGAATACTTGTGCTCAGCTGGCTTTCTCCTTTTCATTCAGTTGTGGACCCCAGCAGGTAGAATGATACTGCCCACATATAGGCACAGAGGTTGGCTCTTTAGTGATTCTAGACCTTGTTGTGTTGACAGTTGCTATTAACATTCACAGCTGTAATCTACCACTGCCTGGAGTCCAGCCTTCAGCAGCAGAGGGCTTTGATAAGGAATCCATGGAATCCGCAACACTAAATTTTTCTATCTGATGGAGACTGGGGAAAAGGCACTCACAAACTCTCTTGATGGTTTCCTTTTTTATTCTCCTTTCTAAATGCAATATTTTTATTATTTTTTTATTTATTAAAAATTTCCACCTCCTCCCATCTCCCCATTTCCCTCCCACTCCCCCTACTCCGCCTCCCTCTCCAGTCCTAAGAGAAGTCAGGGTGCCCTGCCCTGTGGGAGGTCCAAGGCCCTCCCTCCTCCATCCAGGTCTAGGAAGGTGTGCATCCAAACAGACTGGTTCCCAAAAAGCCAGTACATGCAGTAGAATCAAAACCCAGGTATCATTATCATTGGCTTCTCAGTCAGTCCGCCCTCATTGTCAGCCACATTCAGAGAGTCCGGTCTGATCACAAGCTCCATCAGCTGGCCTTGGTGAGCTCCCATTAGATCAGTCATACTGTCTCCGTGTGTGAATGCACCCCTCGCGGTCCTGATTTCCTTGCTCATGTTCTCCCTGCTTCTGCTCTTCATCTGAATCTTGGGAGCTCAGTCCAGTGCTCCAATGTCTGTCTCTGTCTCTATCTCCATCCATCGCCAGATGACATGCAAAATCTCTCTCTCTCTGTCTCTCTCTCGTGTTTTTCTACAGCTTTTATACCCCAACAAAATCTTCCAGGCAGTACAAGAGTCAAAATGGTTGCATTCCATTTCTCAAGTGAATTATAGGTAAAATATTTTATGTATTAGTAGCAATAAACCTACATACATTCATACTCAAGCAACTCATTATAGATTAACTATGTGGGCATGCGAGGTGTTCTTTTCTGATCTTTTGATGGCAGGTTGCATTTTGCTGTTACCAAGAAACGGACAATTACTTTATTACTTATCTTGAAAGGTAATCTCATAAGGAATCTTTTTTGTTTTCTCGAGACAGGGTTTCTCTGTAGCTTGGGAGCCTGTCCTGGAAACTAACTCTTGTAGACCTGGCTGACCTCGAACTCACAGAGGTCTACCTGCCTCTGTCTCCCAAGTTCTAGTATTAAAGGCGTGAGCCACCACTGTCTGGCTCTCATAAGGAACCTTAAGGGAATCATAAACCTAAACTTTTATATATGAAAAAGAATCAATCAGCTCTACTTTAAATCTTTAGGGTACATATCCATTCATTAATAGTTTTTTATATAAGGAGATTAAGGGCAGAAATGGGTTTAAGAAATTAATCATCACCTTTTGTTATCAACCAATTCTAGTAAGAATAGTGTGTCAGTTAGTAATAATTGGGCTGCTTTATTCTTGTTCCCTGGCCGTTTCCTAGTGCCACAAATAGCAAACTCAAATACTAATACACATGGAAGTGATATTGTCTTTAGTTAGTCTAAACTGTTTTTATATAAAGGAGGCTGAACCATAACCATAACTTTCTTTTCTATCATCTTTGTAAGCACAATCTTCACAATACTAGGCAAACCTAGAAGGATTCTTGGGCACTTTCAAAAGTGATCTCTGTAACGTTGTGCCAAGCGCGTTCAAATGTGCTTCCTCAAGAAGCATTTCTGAATGTGGATACGTTTGGGTTCACTGAATGAAGTGCTTACTCCTTCCCTTGCTGGATGCAGGTAATAAACCTGTCTCTATTTTTTTTCATTTATTTATTTATTTATTTATTTATTTATTTATTTATTTATTTATTTAAGATTTCTGTCTCTTCCCCACCGCCGCCTCCCCTTTCCCGAAACTCACCAAGGCCAGCTGGCCAGGGTCTGAAAAAGCCTGGGTTAAAACCGGTCTCGCTGAATATAGCGAACAATGAGGACTACTGAGACCTCAAGAACAATGGGATGGGTTTTTGTCTCTATTATTTTATCTGTGGCTGTGCTTTAGAGTGTCACACTGCACAGCAATAACAATGGGAAAACCTTTTGTGTTTAGTTACAAATTCATTACTGTAATCCTCAGCTCTCCTCAGCTGTCACTCATACACTCAGGGCAGACAAGCCAGTCCATCGCTGAGTGGTCACAGAGAGGATCCAGGAGAAAAGAAAATAAATAGCACCAGTCCCTAAGCCTGGCTTGTGAATGCTTCAAGTCTCCCAAGCAAAATGTTTCAATTCTTTGTGTAAATGAATCCAGGCAACTTAAAGTTATAATCCATATGATAGCATCTTCAAAAAAATCAGTTGCAAAGGAAAATGCTTTTGTGAACATTGTACTCTCAAATTTAATATAAGCATAGCATTTCTTGTTTCCACTGAGGAACCGGTAAACAGCTGCCGTGGACACCAATAACCTCACAACTTGGTATAGATGGCAGCAATCTGTGCGTTCACTCAGATTCTGTCTTCTGAAAAGGTGATATTGAATCTGAGAGAGACTGGTGAAGCAGCAATGTTCAGACAATTTCGATTGCAGAGATAAAAAATGAATAAGAAGAAGAAAAGGAAGCAGAGGCAAAGAAAAGGAGGGACATGCGGGTGAAAGAAGGGCGTGAGTGGGGACTTTGTCTAAGGATTTGTTCATGATGCATTCCTGGGTCCTTAAATTCTCCAATTCTCTTCTTTTTATAACCCCCTCTCTCTGTGTATGTGTGTATGTGTGTGGTGCACACGTGTGACTAGGGGCACACCCAGAGGCTGGAAGAGAAGTCAGTTGCCTTTGAGCAACAGTTATTACAGGTAGTTGAGAGCTATTTAACGTGGTTACTGTGCCCTCTCTCCACCCATCCTCATTTTGCTACTTGGACTATAATATATTGGTTTGGGTTATGAAGAACAAAGAATCATGTGTAAAATGACCAGAAGGAGAATTATAAAAATAATAGCAATGTTTTATGTAAATCAAGTCCAAAAATAAGAGTTCTAGAAAATCTTATTACAAGAACATTCATCTCTGACTATCATCATTTTAAATTAGAATGAGATCGCAAATTCATTTTGGCATGCTTTGGAAATCATCATCTCCCCGAAAATCTAAAATACTCAGTTTGCTTTTTAACCAGTTTAATTTCTTGGTTTATTTGTTTTAAGTTTAGCTAAGCCCCTTTTGCTGTGTGCAATTATTTATAATTGATGTAGCTGTAGGGAAAAGCTAATTTTAAGAAGGGAAAGGCTGGTATTTCAGGGGAAAAGTCATTCATTTCTGGTCCTTGCCAAGTCTTAATAAGTGTATCATCCTGTCTTCTGGAGATCTATGCACTGCTAGCTATACCTCATTTGAAAAATTTGCATTTTTCTCTTATGCACTCAAGCTGGGAGGCAAAAAACAAGAGTTACTAGGCTTCTTTGACATAAGATGTCTGACAGTAATTTTCTTTCATCAGTTTTATTGTTCTAAAGTTCTAGTCCCCAAAGGTACATTTTTTCATTAGATTTTTGAGAAACATTTTATAACAATAGCCTTAGCTTCACAGTTTCTCCGCAAAATGTTTCAGAGGAGTTGTCCTGACTCACTCCACTTGAGAATACATTGATGTATCAGCTCTTACGCTTGCAGGGCACCCTGCCCAGACATGGGCCCATTTTCATGTTAATTCAGAAAAAAAAACGTAAAGCATCTCTCTTAGTTTCTTTTTCTATTACCGTGATAAAATATCCTGAAAAAAATCAACTTCAGTGGAGAAATGGTTTCATTTGCATACAATCCCAATCTACCATTGTAGGGAAATCAAGGCAAGACACTTGAAGTAGTTAGATGTATTCAGAGTCAACAGAGAATGATGCAAATCCATTATTCTACCTTTTTTCTCAATTTCCATGCAATTAGGGACACAAACTCCATTCCTATGCAATCCAGGACACAAACAACAGGCTTTTCGTCCCAAACCAAACTAAGGAAATCAATACAATTCACCACAGAAAGGCACACATGCCATCTTGATCTAGACAAGTCTTCATCTGAGACTCTCTTTCCAGGAGATTCTAGATTATGCTAAGAAAATTATTAGAGTTAACCATCATAGCATTCAACTTAGAGGATTTGGGTAGATGAGAGTTATATTCAGACATTCTTCAAATGCTCATTGAAATCCAACTCTGTTCCCAGTATTCTGTCAGATAATGTTTTTGATAATTATATTCTGTACAGGAAGAACACATGGTCTTGCTAAGTGATACAAATAAGTGTTCAGAATAATTATTACTAAAAACTGAGAGAACATGAAGTAATAAAGAATACTGATTCAAGTGTTGGGGGTTAAGAAATAGTCTTAGCTTCAAAGAAACCCTACCTATCTCTGACCCAGATGGTTAAGAAGAAGAATCAGAATGGTTTAATGTTGTGAAAATAGTGAATATTCTGTGTGTAGAAAACATGCAAACATTTCTACAATAAATTAGAAAATGATACATTTAGATTCCAGGGTAATTAAGTGG
Source organism: Alexandromys fortis (assembly GCF_014885135.2). Lineage (NCBI taxonomy): Eukaryota > Metazoa > Chordata > Mammalia > Rodentia > Cricetidae > Alexandromys > Alexandromys fortis. The sequence goes on along the minus strand of NW_026067939.1, from coordinate 9,474,393 downwards.
AAATATATATATATATATGT
>NW_026067939.1:9447003-9474331 GCF_014885135.2 Alexandromys fortis | reverse complement strand
TATATAGACATACTTTCTATGTGATAGAAGAAGCAGACAAGAAAAAAACTTATTCAGACCAGCAGGTTCCAAAGAGGTGACAGGTTCAACAGAAAAAAGATGACATGACCAGAGGGAAGAGAGAGAGAGAGAGAGAGAGAGAACAGAAAAGCTTGGGATCAGGAGGTCCTTTTTGAGTTATGTCTTATGCCAAGCAAGTTCACTAACAAGAATAGCATCACATACAGACAGCATCAGTAGAAATGAATCAAGTAGGCAGCTAATCAAACACTGTTGCACAAAGGGAACACAGAATATTTCAAGGGTGCTACAGACTGAACATACAGTGCCTTGGGGCTGATAAAGATAGCAAGAGTTGGGTTCTCAATATCTGCTGCTGTAGCTCCCCCAAGGCCATGGTGGAGGGTGGAGCTACTGTCTCTGTCAAGTATATTTCTGGGGTTAGAAAAGGAACTGTATTCTTTTTCCATATATAAGAACCTCAGGGGAAACCTACCAACGTCCTGAAGTCAGGCATTTACTGGATGCTCCTGGTTTAGAGAAAGAATCATGTTCTTTCTTTATATATCACGTTATTAGGGAATGCCTTGGATTAGCCTAGCACTCAACAAATCCTCCCCTTGAAAAAAGGAAAAGAAGTCACTGTTGAAAAATACCAACTACCTATCCTATGCTGACAGAAAGTAAATGATGCTACTAGTTATATACTAAAATTATTCACTAAACATAGAATTAACTAGGTAAGAGAGTACTGAAGAATGATCCTCAAAAATGATAAGACTAATGACAGTGCAAAATTATGCAAATGACATGGACCTCTAGGGAACATTTCTTTATTTAACACTGAGTGTCTACTCCAGCACAGGTATTTTGGTAGGAGAGAGAACATTCACAAATCAGCTGACTTACTGCTTTCATTGACTTATTTTCCTTAATTTGAAAGAAAGTGATGAAACACCAATGTCAATATGAGAACCTCTCTTAGGAAATTGTGTTTCCAGTGAGCCCATGACAACCTGGGAAGGAGCATCACTCCCCTTAGTTGGGAAGAATGAGTGTGAGTGTGGCAGATAAAGAAAAGGAAGTCAGCTATGACGAGACTACAGATGGAGGGTAAGCAGATCTAGCTTGTGAGTTTAGAAAAATGGACACAGTAGGATGGAGAACAAGACAAGAATGATTAAAAGAGTGTACAGTATAATGTATTGTATAAAAGTCATTTCTTAGAATGATAACTTATAGTTTATTAAAACATTAAAAAGAAATATATTTGTACAGTATTTTGGTTAATAATGAAGGTCATAAGCAAGTTTTCAAAAGGGAAGTAATAAATAATTTATATATTCATGAGTACAATAATGACCAGAGGATCTAAGAAATAAAGGGTCAACAGGAGTACAGCCAAACCTGAGAAAGAGCTAATGCAATCATGCAGGCAAGATAATCACAAACTGATTACATTAAGGACTTAATCATGGTATTAAGATACAGGATGGCTATATAACAAGATCCAAAGTAGCAGTAGATGAAACAAGATTATCATTGACTTCTCTCTTAAGTGTAAGCAATCCAAACTAAATTGTGTTCAGAATAACAGGAGCCGAAAATCTTTGTATTGTGTTGCCTACTGGATAATACTTGACTTTCATTTAATGGTCTAAGAAAATTTACCCAGCTCTTCTCATGAAGCTACCCTCCAAGAGCAACTAAATCAGAAATGTAGAGAATAAAAAATGAATATGTGTCTATTTGGGTTTTGTTTGTTTTTAATTAATTTTTTTTTTAAAATCATTCTTTTCTCATTTTACATACTAATCCCAGTTCCCACTCTCTCCCCTCCTCACACTCCTTCTACCTCCCCTCCTCAATCCATTCCTCTGTCAGGGTAAGGCTTCCTATGGGAAGTCAAAAAAGTCTAACACATTGCTTTGAGGCAGGCCCAACACCCTTCCCCCTCTCCACTATATCTAGGCTGAGCAAGGTATCCCTCCAAAGAGAATGGGCTCCAAAATGCCAGTTCAAGCACTAGGAATAAATCCTGGTCCCACTACCAGTGCCCCCACAGTCTGCCCAAGTCATGCAACTGTCACCCACATTCAGTAGGCATAGTTTGATTCTATGCTGGTTCCCCTGTTCAGAGTCAGTGAGCTCCCATAAACTTGAGGGAGGTGGTTAAGACGGGGGAAGGGCAGAGAAGGAGAGGAAGGAGATGTCTTGATTGAGGCAACCATTATGGAACTAGTAAGAAACCTGGCACTAGGAAAATTCCCAGGAATCCACAAGGATGACCACAGCTAAGACTCCTAGCAAAAGCGGAGAGGGTACCCGAACTGACCTTCCCCTGTAATCAGATTGATGACTACCTTAATTGTCATCATAGAGCCTACATCCAGCAACTGATGGAAGCAGATGCAGAGATTCACAGCAAAGCACTAGGTTGAGCTCCCAAAGTCCAGTTAGAAAGAGGGAAGAGCGCTAATATGTGCAAAGGGATCAAGAACATGATGGGGATACCCACTGAAACAACTTACCTGTTTGGGTTTTTTTTTTTTTTTTTTTTTGTGTGTGTGTGTGTGTGTGTGTGTGTGTGTGTGTGTGTGAGAGAGAGAGAGAGAGAGAGAGAGAGAGAGAGAGAGAGAGAGAGAGAGAGAGAGAAATGCATGTGTGTATGTTCAACTGGGTGTCTGCAACATGTATATGGAGGTCAGATTTCTTTTGAATTGTATTTCACTTTTTTTTTAAGTCAGTCTCTAGCAGAACCTGGAACTAGCTCACTAATTGGCTGGGCTGGCTGACTAGTGAACAGGAAGCCACCTGTCTCTTACATACACGCAACCAGTAGGAACTTTTGACATGGATGCCTAGGACTTGAACTAATACCCTCAAGTTTATGTGACAAGCAGTCTGCTGACTGAGCCATGTCCCCAGCCAGACTCATTGTTTTATTTTTAAAGTAATTTCATGTGAAAATTATGTCCTAAAAATTGCATTTCTGACAATGAGCTAGATTTTTTTTTCTAATAGGCATCCTCTCCATTTCTTTCCTGCTCCCCAGAGAAAAAGAAGAAGAGCAAGAAGAAGGAGGAGGAGAGCATGTAGAAGAGGAGGAGGAAGAAGAAGAGGAGAAAGAGGAGGAGGCTATAGATCAGTTTCAGTCCATCATGGCAAAATAGAACAGTCAAAATCATGACAACCAGGAAAAAGAGCGGAGCAGTTTTAGCAAATGGCCCGAGTAACATAAATTTCTCAGGAACATACCTTTGGAAACCAATGCTATTGAGTAGACACTACTTTACACAGTTCACTGACTAACAAAATTATATTCAAATTTAGAACATATATATATTAAGCTAATTATTGTATCTGATTTTTTATGATCCAATCATTTTTGGAATAACCATCAGAAATAGGGGAGTGAAGTGTGATTATTTTAATCCCTAGACATTTTTTCCAATCCAATTAAATTAATAAAATTAATAGCCAAGAATCTACTGCGTGTCAATTTAACACTCTAATGCATTTTCTTAAACCATATCATTTTAATCCTGGTCTTTAAAGGGCTCATGTCCATTTTACAATCTAAAATGAATGCAGGCAGTCTCAAAAGTTCCCCATAATATTAATATTTCAACATTTATGAAACCTCAAATTCAAAGTGGAAAGTATAAGGGAACTTCTTCTTGTGTAAACCCCCATATATACAAGAGAGATTGCCATACTTCTAAGGCATAATGGCACAGTTTAAGATTTCCATTTCAATAGGAAGTAAGAAAATATCAAGGAGCAATATGGCAAAATGCAGAACTGTTCCCTCCAAACTGCAACATTAACTCGAGGTGAGCTCATTAGATTAAGGAGTAAGAAGCTCAACACAAAAGTTTAAACTCACAAAAGTGGAGATATGTGCCTAGGTCAGGGCTTTCTAAAAAGGACACTCACAGCATAAGAAATAAGACAAACAAATGAAAATGGGATTTTGTGAAGTTATGCTCTTGGCCATAACACAGGAAACTGTCAACTAAGTAAAGAAGTAGCTAAACAGTATAGGATAAAGTATTGACTATTTATACTATACATGTAGCAGGGAATTAATATCCAGAATACACAAAAAACTTGAAAAACAAAACATGAAATTGGTTTTAAAAATGAGATAGTGATATTAATTTCATATTAAAGAAATTTCTTTCAAATGACTTAAAGTTCTATCCTTTGGGCCTATGATAGATGAAGTCAGACAAATTCTTAGACCACTGTCAGATGTAAGCATGCAAGCATGAAAACCTAAATTCTGATCATTAATATTCACATAAAAATCCAGGGATGGCACATGCAGACTTCTCCGTGCCCAGTACCCAGCAGGCACCACCTTTCAGAGAGAGAAAGAGGAATGTAAGTCAGGAGGTGTGGGTGAGTGGGATCACCCTTTCCATCGTCTCAACTGAAGAGTCACAGTGCCTACCCTTGAGGAAGGTTAGAGGAGAGTGGGTTACCCTGCAGCCATCAACAGCCTAACATGTTCATCTAAATCCCGAGTCTTACTGGTTCTTTTTAGAAGCCGATGACCTGTAAAATTCCTCCTGACCATCCTCTAAAGCACACACTTGTTAAGATGGTCTGATTTCTAGGCCTGACTGCTAGTCACTCATAAATTCCTTCCATTCAATCTCTTTCCTTTGAATGTGTGAAAACAACAGGTTCCCAAGGATGTATGAGGCCCTAGGTTCATGGCATCTACCTGCTCTGCATATCACAGGACATGGCCAGAGTGCTTGGAATCTATGCCAATAGTTATCAAGCTTGTCAGTGTGTAGGTCATGTACATATTCTAAGCAATGTACACTGTTTATCTATATGGAAGGATATAACAGAATACATGCTCTAGGTCCAATTGAAAAATTTTTTCTATTAAATGTACTTTTTGTGTGTTTTTGACTGTGCTCTAGCACACATATGGAGGTGAGAAGACACCCTGCAGGAGTTGATTCTTTTCTACCACCATGTGGGTCCCAAGGATCAACCTCAGGTCATTAGATTTTGGCAGCAAGCAACCTTGAGTGGGATTCTCCTCTGTATGATATGAATATGTTATATATATATATATATGTGTGTGTGTGTGTGTGTGTATCTATATACATGTATATATATATATTCGATTAAAAAATAATCTAAATTCTTACTTCCTCCCCTCCTCCCATTCCCTCCACACACCCTCCAAGTATGAAGTACAACAGAATCTTTCTCTCATCTCTAGAGAGGAAGAGATCCTCAAAGAAATAGCAGCATATCAGTCAACATGCTGACAGGCAGCGGTAATTGGACCCAGTGAGTAATTAAGAACAGCGGTAAAAATGACAGGAGATGAAAGGAGAGGAGACATGTTAAGAATGTCTAGGAGGGAGGGAGGAAGAGGAGCTGAGCTTTGTACAATCAAGATACATGATTTACACACATGAGAGTGTTCAAAATAAATAAAAGATATTCTGTTTTTTTTTTTTTTGTTTTTTTTTTTTTGTTTTTTTTGTTTTTTTTTTTTTTTAACAAGGGATGGCAGCACGTGCCTGTAATCCCATCATTGAGGAAGCAGAAACAGGTGGAGCCGTGGCGCTCACTGGTCAGTCAACCTAGTCAAATCAATGCACTCCGGGTTTACTGAAAACTCTGTCTTGAAAAATAAAGTGGGGAAAAAAATGAGGAAGACACACAAGACTTTTTTTTTATTGACCCCTGACTTTCAGGGCAGTTACACATATGACCCTCATGCACATCTACATGCATACAAAGCATCGTACAGCAAAACCAAAGTTTGGATTATTGCTGTTGGTTATGCCAGAGAAGCAGCAAATGGTAATTGAAGTTCCAGGTGTCAGCCCACCAGAAGGGAATCGTCTGATGGGCCAAGAGCGTTTAGGGAAGCCTAGGGGACTGCAGACCTCAGAATGTCTTTTGCTTCTGCTGTGCCTTTACATGTTTGCTGCAGCTCTCTTTCTCTGGTATCTGGCATGGTGTGAATGGATGCAGAAAGATCTCCACCACCTGTAATATGGTGTGGTGTGTTGATCTATTAGAAACATCTCCTGAGCATTTTTGTCTGTGGATTGTGTTGATGACCCCTTCCTAAGCTTTACTGTCTAATTTGATAATAAAACTGATAGCTTATCCAGAGTTTTAATGAATAAAACTAAATGCAAGGATATGTTTCACAGCTACCATCTGTGAGTCTCATCTAAGGAGTTGCTGCATGGATTGTAACTCAAGTTAATGACTAACAATTGAGTCCCAATAGGCCAGCTAGTATAAATTCTTTTAACTTGATGTTAGGAGATGTGTTCACAGATTGTGGAGTGCATCAGAGCTGAGACAAAGCTTTGAAAATAACAAAATTAGACTAATATGCTTTTGTTAAATAACTTGGAGGTGAAAAACCTCAAAAGACGAACTAAAGTTTCAGAAGGGCACATAGTTGAATGTGGAAGTCTTTTCCTATCTACTAACAAATTTAGCCAAATTGGTAGCCTTATTTCTGAGTGACTTGCAGTAAGGTCTTTAAGATAAGGACCAATAACTGGTTTGAACCTAAAACGTGTTGAGGTACATGTCTTTATTAATGATATAACCATTCTAGCAATTTGAAAGTTTTTATGAGAATTTCTAATTTTCATTAGTTTCAGTACCTGTATGCTGATGACACTTTTGTGCACATTGCAACCGCTCATCATTTTCTAACTAACTAGACCTATATTTTATTTCTATTACTCCCTATTCACATCACAAAATTTAGTGACTTCAAGTTGAATTCATTCCCCTTCCTCAATGGGCCGGCTCACTGTAGTACACTTGTCCATTCTCCCATGGTCCTTCGAGTGTGTATCAGTGCTGTTTCCTCAATTAGGCTAGCTATCAAATCTAGAGACCACCAGTTTCACTTGCAGTTCCTGGCCAGTCACATTTCTTTGATCTTCAAAATTTGTTGAGAGTTTATAGTCTAATCATGTGGCCTCTGCTTTCTGCATTATTTTACTCTGCACTTGGACCATTTTGTCTTGGACCTATATAACTATTGTTTAAGTCTGCATGTCACTCTATACTTTTGTTTCTTTTTTTATTTATTTGTTTGTTTGTTTGTTTATTTATTGGTTTATTTATTAAAGATTTCTGTCTCTTCCCCACCGCCGCCTCCCATTTCCCTCCCCCACCCCCAATCAAGTCCCCCTCCCTCGTCAGCCCAAAATGCCATCAGGGTTCCCTGCCCTGTGGGAAGTCCAAGGACCACCCACCTCCATCCAGGTCTAGTAAGGTGAGCATCCAAACTGCCTAGGCTCCCAAAAAGCCAATACGTGCAGTAGGATCAAAAACCCGTTGCCATTGTTCTTGAGTTCTCAGTAGTCCTCATTGTCCACTATGTTCAGCAAGACCGGTTTTAACCCAGGCTTTTTCAGACCCAGGTCAGCTGGCCTTGGTGAGTTCCCGATAGAACATCCCCATTGTCTCAGTGTATGGGTGCACCCCTCGCGGTCCTGAGTTCCTTGCTCGTGCTCTCTCTCCTTCTGCTCCTGATTTGGACCTTGAGATTTCAGTCCGGTGCTCCAATGTGGGTCTCCGTCTCTGTCTCCTTTCATCGCCTGATGAAGGTTAATATTCAGGAGGATGCCTATATGTTTTTCTTTGGGTTCTCCTTCTTATTTAGCTTCTCTAAGATCACTAATTATAGGCTCAATGTCCTTTGTTTATGGCTAGAAACCAAATATGAGTGAGTACATCCCATGTTCTTCTTTTTGGGTCTGGCTTACCTCACTCAGGATAGTGTTTTCTTTGTATCATGGCCAAAATCATCTTATATGCTTCCGCAAGGATGCCGAGACTGTTATCTTCCTGATTTTAAATGACTGGAAGTTTCCATTATGGATAACTTGCTTTTGAATTTGATCTCATCACAGATTGTTATTTCTATCTATCTGACATATAAACTAATTTTGACTCTTCAGAAATTCCACTGTATGATACTAATGCTTTCAACGTAATCATATAATGCGTCTGTGTCTCATAATTGTTAGAATCATGCACAGCAGAGTAGATGTTTGTAAATTCTCATTTGAGTTCCTTTATGGTATAAACGATGTCTGTTTCCTTCTTTACATCCGTCTTAGGGAAATGCATGGAATAAAACACGTATTGACTATCACTGATTTAAAAAAGGAGGAATTTTCAAAAGATTCTGTATTTATTATTCAACTTGGCAAGCATTGGTGCACTTCAGAATATGAACATATGGTCTAATGTTCCTCCTCCACTTGTAGAACATCAGTAATAATTTCTTTGTGTTACAAAAATTTATTTGATGAAGAGTTCTATGCCATGGGTGACAGTTAAAATTTATAATTTTTCGAACAATTTTAACTAAAATGAATCATAGATTTTCTTTTTATGTTTTTATTGAAATTACAATGTAATTAAATAAATACTCCCTTCCCTTTCTTCCCTCCAAACCCTTCCATATGCCAGTCCTTGCTCTCCTTCAAGTTTCTGGCTTAATTTTTGTTTTTGTTTTCTTTCCTTTTTATAAAAAATAGATTTATTAAAATAATATATATTATTATTGTAGTTTCCTATGCCCAAACTTCCCAGATGATCTCCAAATCCATATCCTCCCTTCCTTCTTTTTCTTTATCTTTCCTTATTTCCTTCCCTTTCTTTCTTTCTTTCTTTCTTTCTTTCTTTCTTTCTTTCTTTCTTTCTTTCTTTCCTTCTTTCTCTCTTCCTTTCCTCATCTTCTTAGGAAAGAAACAGAACTCTCAGCCCTAAGTTGGATGTCTCCATCAAATCCATCCCCTTAGGGCTAGGAAAACCAGGGAAGAAGATGTAGAAAGAGTATAAGTTCAAGAAGGGATGGAGGACACTAAGAAAATATGAGGGCCTCTAAATCAATATGCTCAAAGCTCATATGCACTCACAGAGACTGAAGCAGCAAGCCCCGGGACTGCATGAGTCTGCACCAGGTTCTCTGCATGTGTATTATGGCTTCCACCTTAGTATTTTTATATTTCGTACTGAGGACAATGGACTATCAGTAAATATTTGTTGAAGACACAAATACGTGAACAAATGAACGAATAAATGAATGTAGGAATTATTTTGGCTGGTGATTTGAAGAGTATAAGGTTACAGAAAGGACACTGTGCACAAGAAACCTAAAGATTTAATCTGGCCTCTTAACATCCATCATTTTACCAGGTTTAAAGGAAGGACCAGGTAAAGTCATATCATCGAATCTGCAATAGCAACTATGAAAGCCACGCCACCATTTTTACTATTTACAAGTACTTTCTATGGGTCTAGTAAGGGTTAGGGACTTAATAGGTTTTGTGTTGCTTGTTTTATTTAATACACTACAGGATGTATGGCATAGGTGTACTGGTATGTTATCTGAAAAGTATATTATGATGACATAACAAATTTTATAGTATTATACCACAATTTCAAGTATGTCTGACTCCAAAACCCAGATTAATGCCTTCTCTTAGGTGGAATATTTGTACTTTTACCCAATTTGCAATGGGAAAACAGTGAACTCTTTCTCAAGTGGAGGTTGGTGGGTACAGGAGACCAATGGTGCAGAGGTTACCATAGTAACTTTAATGGGTAAGAATACCTGTCTAGTGCTATGATGGATGCATTGTGGCTAAGCATTCAAGGTTATAGGGGAACCAACTGCAGAATCAATCACATTTTCTACCTGTAGTCTATAAATACAGAAATTTAATGAAAAAAATACTATTTAGAGGCCAAAAATAGAATAAAATCACTACAGCAACCTCTCTGCTCAGGACAAAAATGTTTGAGTAGTATTGAGACTTTGGAAAATAGCCCAGAATTTCTCTAATACAAGCAAAACCAGAAATAGAATCATCATGTGACTGAGTCCATCACTCCAGGGGAATTCCCAAAGTCCCCAAAGTCCTACTGCAGAGATGCTTGCACATCCATGTTTACTGCTGCCCCAGTCACAATTGTTGGACAAGAGAAGCAGCCTAGATTTAACTCAACTAATGGATGGAGAATCAAAATGTCATCCATAGTCATAGTAGGATTTTACTCAGTTATAAAAAACATGATGGATGGGACTGGAGAAACATTATATTCCGTTAGTTAACCCAGGTCCAGAGAGACAAAGGCCATATTCTCTGTCATATCTGACTGCTAGCTTCAATCTTTAGTTTCATGTTTTTAACTTGGAGTGCCTCTGGGAGCCATGAAAAATGGAAATAGAAAAGTTTAAGTAGGAAGAGGGTAGAGACAGCTGATGGAGACAAGAAAGCTTGGGAAAGAGTTAATCAAAAATCAAAGATATATGAAAATCAATATGGAAACCTATTACCTTATAATCTGATAAAATACAATTTAAACGATTATAAGAGACCATGCATATCTGGATACTGTTGCTTCTAGCCACGAGTTACTAAACACAAACGCCAATGCCGGATGTAGGCTCTGTTCTTATGAGTATTTACAATCAGGGAAGTCTCAGTTGCCCTGACATCCACATACTCTTCTGTTTTTCTTCCTGGTTGATAAGATCCTTGTATTCATTTGGGTTTCTATTGTTGTGAAAAGACACTGTGACCATGGAAACTCTTATAAAGGAAAACATTTAACTGGGGCTGTCTTACAGTTCAGAGGTTTAATCCAATATCATCATTGGGGGAAGCATGGTGGCAGGCAGGCAGACATGGTGCTGGAGAAGGAGTTGAAAGCTCTGCATCTGGATCAGCAGGCATCAGGGTGAGGAGAGACACTGGATCATGTTTGAGCATCTGAAACCTCAAAGTCCATCCCCAGTTCCACACGTCTTCCAGTAAGGCCATATGTGCTCCATTAAACTCATCTCTTAACAGTGCCGCTCCCTATAAGCCTATGGGGAATATTTTCATTCAGTCCAACACAATCTTACTGCTACAGACATGACACATTTTGGTTGCATCATATAGATATATAGGGAAGTGAAACTAAGTTGGAAACTTCCTACCTGTTGACTAGCTTTCAGAGTCCTGTAAAGTACGATGACGTTTGGTGGGAAGAAAAAGCAAGGGCCATCTTACTCAGCTCTGCAAGCGACATTACCAACCTGCTCATCAAGGTACACCCATCTGTGTGATAGTGGTGTGACTGTTACAGGGATAACCAACAACCTCGTATTAAATTTGAGGCTAGCGCCAAAGGAGACAATCCCTGCATGGTACTGTAAACCCAATAAAACACATGACTTGGTACCTCACAGGCATTAGCGGGAACTTGATACTGTTTAGTTAAATTGGCGTAGTGCTAACCTACCAGAAAAATAACTGTTTACACCTGTAGATGAATGCTACTCTCAGCCTTAATCTCTTTCCATTTAACAACAGCGGATTCCAAGACTCACAGCTTCTCCACATGCTACAGTAAGAGACGAATGAGTGCTCAGATCTAAACAAGAAATTTGTGCAGCCCCATATAAGGCTCAGATAATGTGGTAGAAGACCACCTTCTGGGTCTAACACAGCCCCTCCCTGTAATCATGTACGTACAACAACTGTCATTATCTGACTACAGGGGTTGTACAAAACTGGCCCTGTAAACAGTCAGTCATGGCAAGAGAAGAGTTCAAGGGCCCTACCTCTCCTGTCTCATTTATAGGCTACGGGGACTCTGCGAGAAGGGCAGTCCTTGTCTTTAGTTTCTGTGTTCACTGGTGACCCCACCAACCACCAGGGGGTTATATCAAACCCACAGATACTCCTGTTAAACTCATTTAGTCAAAAACCAAAAAGACTTGAATGTGGGTTGCAAAGGGGTTTTGTAGGGGGGGATTGGCTGGGGGGGGGAAGTGAGATAGTTAGAATGTGTTATACACAATATATGAAATTGTCAAAGAGCAACTTCAATTAAAACATTTGAATGCATGATTTCTCTGTATTTTTATGTATATGCATGTGATATCTCAATACATATGTCTAAAAGACACATCCTTATGGATAAATTATTTGTTACCAAGTGAATTCTGCACTTGCCAAGAGAACTAGATTCTTGTCCCAATTTCTTGGCAGTCTTTTGAAAGTAGTACAACATTATACAAGGGTGAAGGGCTTACTGAAGTTAAACAGCTAGAGTTAATTTGTGGGCTTGTCATTTGCTAGCTTTGTAATTTGGTGTAAATTACTTGGATTTTCTGTGCCTTAATTTTCCCACAGAGATTGGGTTGCTATGAGGGTGAACCGAGTGGTACAAGTAGGAATCTTTGATCCATACTTGCAATGCTGTAGCGGATCAGTAAATGTAGATCCATCCAGGCCAACCGAATGATCTCCCCAGCACATCAACCTGTTGAATATCATTGAAGTTTCCGTCCCAGGACCAGAATTCCCACTCTCTTACCCATCATAGACTCTCTTCCTCCCTCTGGAGGCGGAAAACAGCACTACCGAGCCCAGCATTCTGGTTGCTATGGGTACCGATGTAACGCGGTAACCAAGGGGACGAAGGCGGAAGCTTCAGGCGGCTGTGGCAGCAGCTGCAGCAACGAGGGTCGCAGGTGAGTCGTAGGATTAAGGAGGTACACAGCCAGTGGAGGATTTTGCCGTGAAGAGCCGGGAGATAAGCTGCATCTGGGTGGTACAGAGCGTGCAGCAGCAGGTGAGAAAGGAGACGCTCCGGGGTTGGGAGAAGAGCATCAGTCAGTCTAGAAGGTATATGCTGGACCCTTGCCATAGCAGACTCCTGGGCTTCCAGAAAAAGCTCTGGATCAGGAGTTCACGTTTCTAAATAAAAGTCTTTGATCAATGATGTCATTAAATACAAGAACCAAGCATGACGCCCAGACAGAGAAAGCACAGCCTCCCTCAGTTACAGCATCCCCAATTCCCTTCTTTTCAATTGCTGGTCTCTTTTGTCCTTTGAAGTCACTGGTGCCCTGTGAAACATGTAGCTACCGCGGAAACCATCTCACATAATCCCTTTGCATCTTTCTTTCTTTCTGCCTGTCTGTTCTCATTTAGCCACTTCTCTCTTGAAGTTCGCTTCTCTCAAGTAATGGCTGGTAGGGCAGGAGTACCTGGTTCCAGAAATACCCAAGGCAGTGGATGTTTAAGTCTCTTTATCTTTCTCATTCCTTTTTGATTGTTTTGTTTTGAAACCAAAATGAGCATGAAGAGAGACTTTGGCAAGTCGTGTCAAAAAAAAAAAAATACTTTGTGGAAGTAAATCTGGATAAGATTAAACTGAATTGTTTGCCCTTGGTAATCTCACCTCTTTCCCTGATCCTGTTGTTTGACCTGGCAGGCTACACAGAAGATGGCCCTGATTTCCATAACAATGCTAGGTGTCTTACAAAGGAATTCCCTAAAATTAGTTTCCCTCTTTCCTTCTTCCTGATGCTTAACATTTCCTGCAGTTATTTTGTTTGCTTTTTTTCGTGTTTTTAATTCCTTCATCAGAACAAACATTCAGAGAAGATTGGTGTAACACTCACCTTGTTCTTTTGTACTTCATGCTACACATAGAGATATTTGATAAACATTCATTGATTGCTCGTTTGTATTTTGTAGCAGATATGTAAAAACACAAACATTTGTTGTGGTTCAAAGACTTAATATTTTTCTTCCTAGATATGATTGTGCAGTAAGTTAGGAGTAGTGGAAAATAAAATTTTTACAACTTAGTATGAGATTTTTCCACACTGTCAGATATGCAGAAACTGTGACAACACATGGAGATTCACAGCATCTATTTAAGCAGTTATGCAAAAATAAAGTCAATGATAATAAATGAAAACATACACAGTCTCTAAGAAGATTTCCCTTTTTCTTTTGGTGGAGGAAGCAGTAAGAAAATCAGTCTTCTAACAGCTTAATGAATAGAATAATGGAAAAAGAGAACAGGAGACTAGGAGGAAGGTGATACTTAATAGAAAATATTAATCCTAAGTGCCAGCAGAGTACTAGAGTCATAGTTATTGTATGCAGAGTATTCCTTAAAATATTTATTGCAGTGTGTGTGTGTTACATATGGAGGTCAGAAAATGAGTGCAGAGAAGTTTTCCTCATTCCACCATGTGGATCTTAGGCTTGGATTCAGCCTTTTAGTTTAATTGTCAAGAGCTTCTAACTGGCGAGTCATCTTGCTGGCTCTCGAGAACTAGAGAAGCAATTGGACACCAGACAGGTATTAAATATGTCACTATAAAATTTTCAAGTATGTAATCTTCCCAAGTGTGAAAGGTGATGACTGGGAAAGAGGAAGTAATATTTGCCAATAAAACCTTGAGTGTGTTTAGACATTTAGATTGTTATGAATTTGACTTAATGATGTTGAGAGTAAAGAACTGTAACTAGGTTTAAAGTCTTAAGAGCAGCTGCCGGGACTAGAACAAGTAACAGAAGAGGAGTTCTGGCTATTTCACCATCTTCGCATGCTTAATGATCGAATGCTTAAAACATGCGTGGGGAAACAGAGTGACGGCAGGTCATACGCGAACAGATGTAGCTGAGAAAATATTAAAGGGCCTGGTTTCTGAAAACTGTAATCTAAAGATGTAAAAGTTTCATTGTGGTTTGAAATCATCTAACTTCTTATTTGATCTTAAATTAATAATTGCTTCTTTCCCATTGTGTTTTTCATAGATTTTTAAAGGCAGCCAGAGAAGTGTTTATGTCTACAGAGTCCTCACTACTTAAAGGGGGTCTTCTGACTTGAATCAGGTCTAACATAAGATGTATGTAACTTAAATTCAGTATTCTTTCTCATCATTTTTAACTTTAAAGTGTCCTAAAAGACTATCTTACATTGCTATCTAAATACAAACACTTCCCAGTTGTTTAGGAAAGCATTGGTGTAGAGCATAAAATATTGGGCTGTGTGTGTACCTTCAGTACGACTGAGCTGTGCCCTCCAGAGATCCTGAGTGGATAAAAAAGGCTGGAAATCAGACCGCCTGACTGATGTTAGGGCCTGTCATGGGCAAACAAGACGTGTGCCACTCATGCCCAGCAACTGAGGCTGGAGATCATGTATGATCTCTTCATCCCTTACACTTTTTAAAGATTCGACACACAGATATTAAGTAAGTGTTAATATCAGATATATTGAAATTTAGAGTTAACATTACTTTAGTACTTTGAAGTGTGTGTTTTCTAATAAACTTAATTTTTTTAAAACATTTCTTTCACAAATCTCAGATTTCCTTGGACTATTTTACCTAATGAGGTAAAAGCGTTTAACCCTCCCCCAAAGAATCTAATCATTAGAAACTTTATAAATATGTTTTAAAGTAAAAGAAAAATAAACATTTTAGTGGTAAGCTTTTAAATTTTAGTGTATGAGGTTATTTGAGGCATTAGAAGATTCAAGTAACCCACAAAGGAGTCTTGATTATGGCAAGGGTATGTTCATTCATGATCTACTGACCATATACAGACAGACAAGGATAGCTATAATCCTGAATTGTAAGGTCACTTAAACCATTATGAGTTTTTGAGTTTCTGATGTACCTTAACAACACAGTTCTCGAGTGTTAACTTTTTGGATTATATTATCATTTCTCAAGTTCAAAAGCCTGGACAGCTCTGCAGAGATAAAACGTTACTCAAAGTTTTCATTCTGCCAGTGCAAGAGGGCCAAGTTTTTTGGAAACTTGGGGCACCTCTTAGAACCGTTTTTTCTTGTTTCATAGATGATTGTACATTTCTTTCTTCCATTGTAGTTACAAATACTCTCCATTCTGCTGGTCCCCTGGACTAGTTTCTCTCTAGCCACAGGGTCCTGCTCACTAACTCCTGTAGGCCGCTTAAGAAATAACCACTTTTAAGACTTAATATTAATTATATACTCTTTGGCCTATTACCTCAGGCTTCTTATTAACTAACTCTTACATTTTAAATGAACACATTTCTATTATTTTATATTTTACCACGAGGCTCGTGGTTTGTTACCTCTTGCTTTTTGGGTGGCTACATGGCATTTGCCTGACTCTGCCTCTTTTCTCCCTGCATTCAGTTTAGTTTTCCTCTTAGCTATATTCTGCCCTGCCATAGGCCAAAGCCACTTCTTTATTAACCAATGGTAATTAAACATACTCACAGCATACAGATCGGTATCCCACATCATTCCATTCTGTGGCAATAGAGTGATTGGATTTCTTTCCTAAAATGAGAACATGTGTAGAAACAGTATCAAGCTGTAATAATAAATCTGGTATTAAATCTGATGCATATATGTTAGTGAAAATGAATCTAGATGGCAATAAAGTATGCAAACAACCTAACCAGGTAAAGGAAATACATGCGAGGTGGCTTCCCTTCACCTCTAACTTCAGTTCTGGGATATCTGATGACCTCTTCTGGCTTTTGTGAGCACTTCACATATGTGGTGCACATACCATACATACATACACTCAGACATACACATTTAAAGAAATATATAAGTAAACAAATCTTTAGAGAAAAAGAAGTCATTGGTATCCTGCAATTTTATGTTGTGTCTCCAGCTTTATGTTTTGCTCTTTATGATTCAGACATTGTTATTGCTTTGCCATCTTGAGGAAGATGACTAATCATTTGTTGACTTTACCCAGAGAAACAGAGAGAATAGCATGACTCACCATAATAATCTTTCATTTTTATGCATGCCATAAATTGGCTTCTGTGCACGACTTGATAAACATTTAATTGAAAAGAAGCATCACTAACTGCATTCAGTGAAGTGAAGTGCCCTCTGAATAAGACTGTTTATTAGTTAAATCACATTATCATCAGAGCTGTAAATCTGAATCATCTCATTCTAATGAGATTTACAGGCCTTTCTTTCATCCTTTGTATGGATAGAATCAATCCTTGTGTGGAAGTTAAACGTCCTGCATATGCACATGCCTAGAGAGGCACATCACACAAAGGTCCTAATGTGCAGAGGAAATTAGGACAACAGATTATTTTGATGAACCAGAAGCATTAACTCTGGGCATCTTTTCCTGTTCCCCTCTGGATGGTACTTACATAAGTTTAGGCTTTATGAAGTCATCCAGATAGGAAAGAAGGCTGAAACTGAAAAAAAAACAAAAACCAGTCCCTCATCAGCTTCATCCTCTCTCCGTTCTCAGGATTCTATTCTCTAGACATGCTCTGCTCATCACCTAAACTGAATCTGTCATTAGTCCTGTTCTGAACTTCTTTTCTCTCCCCATAGTATGGAATCAGTATCCAACTGATGTTCTAATCTCCAAACCCTTTGTTTCAAAACTTTATTTCAATGCGAGTTAGCCTGGATTCTTTCCTGTATCATGTCTATAAGTTTTATGGCCCTTATTATTTCTCCTTTGTTATATGGCTTTTATATGCAAGTTTATATGCTCTCTTTGACTTTAGGCTATTTGAGCTCAGAAACAAATTTTCTTAGGCCTTGACTCTTCTTACCTCCCAGTACAGAGCCATGAATACATTAGAGTTCTAGTACATATTTATTGAGGTCCTGGACACATAGCACTAAATAGTTTGGACAGTTAGGATATGGCCATTTCAGTATTTTTAGAAGAGATTTTTTTTTTTTTTATTTTGTAGATAGGGTTTTATAGAACTACCCATCCTCTTTTTTTTTTTTTTTTTTTTTTTTTTTTTTCCAAGACAGGGTTTCTCTGTGGTTTTGGAGCCTGTCCTGGAACTAGCTTTTGTAGACCAGGCTGGTCTCGAACCCACAGAGATCCGCCTGCTTCTGCCTCTCAAGTGCTGGGATTAAAGGCGTGCGCCACCACTGCCCAGCAGAACTACCCGTCCTTAAACTCACTGTGTAAACTGTTGATGACCTTGAACTTCTGATTTTCTTGCTTCCTGAGTGCGTGCAAAGCCACGTCTGTTAACTGTCCTGTTTGGGCTCAAATCCAGAGCTTTATGCATGGCAGGCAAGCGCCTTTTCAAAGAGATACATCTCTAATCTTAGACATTAACAATTTTTATTGATATGAAATACAGTAGTAGTGCATATGAATCTGTAGTTCAGCACTGCAGAATAAGTTGTGAGTATTTGATAAATAAAATTCTGAGTATTTGAGACACTCAGAAAACAGTGTGCTCTTAATAATTTACTTTTATGGTTAACTCAGAGTTAACAAAAATATCTTTGTATTTATTTCTTATGGAGATGTTTTTTGAAATATTCTTATTTCTTGTTTTAGACAAGAGTGTCCTTAAAGTTATATATATGAGAATATGAGAATATCACAATTCCTTTAGGTAATTATTACACACCTTAATTTTTGTGCTACATAATACTTCTTGCAAAAAGATAATTAAATTGTGGCTCAAGGGTTCTTTTCATTCTTCAGTATATTAAGCATGTTTAGTATTTTAAATCAGGACTAAATAGTTGGTAAATAGTTATGCATTGTGAAAAGTGCATTTCAAGAGATGCATATTTAAGTGATTGGTCATTGTGAAAACATCATATACAAACTAATATAGCTTTGGGTTTACTAAATGATAGTATTTTAAGGGATTGTGGTCAAATATGGCTTCTGTTCTGGACTAAATGTTGGTATGAAATACATCACTCTGTCAATTTTTGTAGCCATTTAACCATGCAAAGAACCAAAATATATGTTTTGTTTATTGAAAGGACTAGGTTCTTTTTTTTTGTTGTTATTGTTGAGGACTAGGTTCTTTACTTTTAATTAAATATTTTCCAATTTTCTTTCTTTCAGATGCAGGGACTTTGTAGGTTGCCCAGACTGACTTTGAATTCCTCTGTACTCCAGGCTCACACTGAAGTCGATTTCTGCCATCTTACCTGCCTTATTCAGTTTTATCTAATTTATATTTATTTTACTTGAAGTATATATATGTATACATTCTGCATGTTAATGTACATAATATTTGTTATTTATTTAGGCTTTGAAGCTTTCTCATCCTAAAGATTTTGATTTTGAAAGTTTTTCTGAAGGTCGGCCGGCCTCGTGACTCAGTCAGCACGCACGTGCTTAACATTTCTGAAGTTCTAGCATTGACCTGCAACGCTGCACAAACAAAGCAAAATAACAAAGACTTCCCTGAATTATGTGTGCAGTTTAGAATTTATAACTGCTTTAATTCTATGGTTACTCTTTGTTTCTATTTTTCAGAAGTTTTCTGAAGCTATGACAATATTAAGACAGCATTAAGAAACAAATAATCATGAACACCAAAGATTTTGTAGTTATTCCCTGGGGAAAACCTGGAAATTCTGTAAAACTAAAATATAAGTAAGTACAGACATATTTTTAAATTAAAATAGTTGCTAAAGTTTCTACATGTTATAAATTAAACTATTATTTTTTTAAACAGGAAAAAGGAAAAAGTCAAATTTCATAAATTCTTACTCCCGTTTTCCTTCATTGCTGTGTTTTGTAGTAAGACTTCAAATTTATAAGCTATGTTCATATTATTGAGCATAAATTTATTAACTATTATATTACCAACGTGAAAAGTTATTTTATCACTTTATATTTTTAGGACTAAAATTATTTTATTAGTAGTAATGGAAATGTGAAGTTATATATAAAAGTTGGATTCATTTACTATTAAAGCAGTATAAAAGGAGGCTGTATTTTTGTGACCTATACCCAGGGTTAAGAGTTCAAAAAGAAGCTAAAATTAACCAGTGAATTAGGGTCTGAGATCTTTGAGCTTGGACACTGCTCAAGACAACATCCCAGGCACGGAATGGAATAGATTTAGAAAAATTTACCCTCCAGGTAAAGCCAAGTACTTCCAATGTCATGGCCATCAATTCTGAGCATCCTCAGTATTTTGTAACTTCTCCTGGGTACTAAAGGGATGCACTCACAGTTTTCCTTGGAGATCGGCTACTGTCATTGGAGGTTTTCTCAACTACTACTAAGAGCCAGCCAGGAAGAGTTGGGAACGTGCTGCCCACTTAAAATTTTAGATTTTGACTTTCCTAGTTCAGATCAGTGGTCTTATAATTATTTGATGTCCTCAGAGCATTTCATGAATTACACTTTCTTCACCTGTAAGTCATCGGGTGTAAAAATATTATAGAAACTGGAAAATGTTAGGCAAACACATGTTCTCACCATATTTAGATTTACGGTTGTTTTGCTGGTTATGGAAGTTGTCAAATTGTGAGTGTTGCTCTTTTGATCTTTAGAAACAAAGAAATGGCTGAGAGTACTCTATTGGATGTTTATTCTCTGTCTACACCTGCAAACTATTCACTAACAAATGTCTATCAGTGGTATACGTACTCTGAGAGCAAGTGGTGGCTACAAGGGGAAGAAACAAGAATCTTACTCTTTAAGTAGCTTGCAGTGGATATGTGGTACAGTTAAATTGACAGTATAGTTTGGTATGTGGTATAGCATGGGCTACATGTAGGCCCAGGGGCTTGGGAGTATATTGTCTATGTGGGCAGAATTGAGCAGATGAGTCAAGTTCAATGGAAAGAATACAGGTTCTTTGGTAGTTGTTGGATGGAAATGTTGTATTATATAGCATAAACTTTGTTTTTAAGACATTATCAACTTGCCTAAGTTTATAATAATACATAGTCAGAGAGAAGGGACAAGCCTATATAATAACTAATGGGTATGCAATAATCTTAAAAGTGATGAGTAAAGGGGCTGGAGAGATGGCTCAGTGATTAAGAGCATTGCCTGCTCTTCCAAAGGTCCTGAGTTCAATTCCCGGCAACCATGTGATGGCTCACAGCCATCTGTAATGAGGTCTGGTGCCCTCTTCTGGCATGCAGGAATACACACAGACAGAATATGGTATGCATAATAAATAAATATTTTTAAAAAAGTGATGAGTAAAGACACTGCTTTATGCTCTTATATCTTATAGAACTGCAACTCACAAGAGTGTGAAGGAAGAAACACTATGCTTATGACCCTGTAGTTCTCTATTAATTCTTTCCTTGTTCCAAGCATCCTTCGTGTGGCACTCTTAATAGTGGTCCTTGTATTTCCTGACCCTCTGCTGTCGGCTTACCCACAATGTTCCCCAACATTCTCTTTTATCTTTGCTGTGTTCATATGGTCTTTTCATGGTATGCCATGGTGCCTCATAGTGGATTTGCCTACCCTTCTAGCCCAGGGTTTAAGGCTCTTTCCTGACTTTCTTTCTTTCTTTCTTTCTTTCTTTCTTTCTTTCTTTCTTTCTTTCTTTCTTTCTTTCTTTCTCTTTCTTTTTTCTTCCTTCCTTCTTTTTCTTTCTTTCTTTTTTTGTGATTCATATAAAACCAAGCATAAAATATGCCCATTTCTCAAAAATAGTCTTTTCATCTTCAGCTTTTTCCTCTTTATCTGCTACAGTGGGGTCTTTAGAAGCAGTGTGTCTTCTAAGAAAATTAAATGACAATAATGTTTGTCCTTTTCAATGCTTCTTTTGAAAGCAGTAGGTGAACTACTGTAGCTTTTGAATCATTATGTGGATCATCATGAGAATGTTTTGAGTCTCAGCTCTGTTCTCCTGCCCAGAGTGTTCTATCAAAAACATGAGTAGTTATTCTGGCTGTTTAAGTTACCGGTCTGGGGTTACTTTAGATTTGTGCTTTGTACCCTCTTTGGTTAGCCATCTACTTCCTATCAGCCTATAAATTTAGTTCATTTTTTTAATTAAATGCTCCAATTTTCCTCTACATTTTCTCTCCTTAGATCATCACAATCACTACAGTTAGGATTTTTGGTGCCATTTCTTATCTGCCTGTCTTTGCTTCTAAGCCTTTTTACTTCTAATTTGAATTTTCATGGTACAGGAGAGTGAACTTTATACACACAAGTCTGATCGAGTGCCTTTAAATCCTGAAGGGGGATCCTTATCGTTCACAGAACTCCCAGTCGCTGATCACACTCTCAGGGTTCTTTATGATCTGACCACCAGCCACCCAGCAGGCCCACTTCTTGATGTTTTCCCATCTTACACTTAGTGAGCTGAGGCATGGAACTTCTAGCTCCTTGATTCATGTTTTATCTTTTTCTTCTGTCCACACTTTTCTTTCTTCCTGGGCCACTGTTACTAGCACCTCCCTCTGAACAGGCAAATGCTCTAATCCTTTAGGTATTAGCTCAGAATTCATTTACTCCAAGAAATGTTCTTAGTCTGAAGTCAAGGGTGTATTCTCTGTCCACAGGCTCGAAGTCCAGCTGTCCCTTCCCTCAGTAATAGCACAGTGACTGTATGCCTTCACCTGTCCTTCTTGATTGTATTCATACTGAATTGGAGACTGCATCTGTCTTGCTGCCTTTCATTCCTCAGTTCTTGAGTGTAGTGGGCTAAGTCTAACCTTTTGGATGTAATTTAAGTAACAAGCCATTTTCTCTATACTTTAGTTACTTTGAGATATCACCATGAACTATTTTCACCTGTGAACCAAAGCTTGGTACATTTGCTTTTCAGTGAAGGTTTGTCACCTCTGTACAGTAAATCTCTTTTCTGTCTTCATTATTCCTTAGTTTGAGCCAGGCCATCATATTCACAATGATGTAGGGAAAGTTTTAAATTCACAATAGATACTGAAATCTAGACTCTTGAATTGGCTTCTAGCTGTAGAATGGTTAGGATCTAAGTCTGGTAGGAGGGTGGAGCTTCAGATACTAATACAAAAATCTCTTAGGGACATGGAAGTGATTCAGTGCAAACATGAAGATTTGAGTTCAGTATCAAGAAGTCACCTAATAAAAACTAGATATGCCGTCACATGCTTAGAATCCCAGTGCTGGACAAAGCAGAGGTGGGCAGATCTGTTTTTCTGGTTGGTTAGTTAAGCCTACTTAGTGAGTTCCAGCTCAGTGAGGGATCCTGTTTCAAAAAAGGAAGAAAGGCAATAAGTAAGTAAATAAATAAATATGAACAAAGGAAGATATGGGTGATACCTGAGGAGTGTTAGCCAGTTTATCCTCTGGTCATGGGCAGTCACATAGATGTACATGTACATACTTTTGCCTTCTACAAACAAATATGCACACACACAAGCACACACACACCGCACATGCGTGCGTGCGTGCGCGTGCACACACACACACATATGCATACGGTCTTTTGTAGATAATCTCCTGCAAAGTATTAATAGGAGCTTTCTTCCAAAGAGACACAAATTGTTCTGATGCTCAGCTTTTTATACCCACATTAGACATTTACTGCAGGTTTCACGCTGCTCTTCCAATAGAATGAGCTCATGTAGAAGGAAAACAATTGTTTTAGGTGGAGGGTATGACTAGGTGATAAAATGGTAACCTAGCAGGAATGCAGCTCCAGGTTAAATCTCTATGCATTAAATGGCGGTTTATGTACTAAGTTAGGAACTATGTGATATAGTAAAGTCAATTATAAAAGTATAATTTTCTTCTATTTGTCACAGATACTTGTTTATATTTATAACATGGCTCCTGTACAAAAGCAAATGATGTTTTTTCTGCTTTTAGAGTTGAAGAGACACATGACTTAAAAGAGACTATTAATAACAGGCAAATACTTTTTAAAAAGAGCATAGGAACAGATGAACTAAGTCATTCTGTAAGCCTTACTAATAGCTACAATTTAAGAGCAGAAGTCTCTATGAAATTTGCTCGCCTCGAGGCTTATTTGTTTGCTCTAAATGACTCTTCGGATCATCTGTCTTTAGAAATGCTCGGGAACTGCAAATGGAGAAAATTCAGCTAGAACTCGAGAACCAAACGATGGAAAAGAAATTCCGAGAATTCCAATCCACATGGAACAAAGGAAAGGAAGAAATGAAGTGAGTGAATGTTCAGAGAAGTTTTTTAAAAAAGCACAAAAAGCACAATACTCCCTAATGTTGTACTGGTTTAAACATTCTATTCATTTGACTGAATTATATAAAGATATTTTGTATAACTTTTGTTATTCTAGTAAAAACATTTGGTGGGCTGATGACTTTTAACTGTTCCCGAGGAAGAAGGGATATTAAATTCCCTTTACTTTTACACTACTTTTTAAAATTACCAGGACTTTGGTTTCCATTAGATTACTAGCTTTTTTTCTGTTCCTAATTGCCTAATATGATAAGGTCCACAAGATCGTGAGGCCTGGAATGCACAGGAAAGCAATGAAAACTTGATTCTTTGCTATGAAACAACTGCACTCAGGATACCAGAAAACCAAGCTGATGTTAAGGGTATTGTTTGTGAAGTGCAATTCTTCAGTGAGCAAGTGTGTCCTTGCACGACATCAGAACTATGTAAACCTGTAGGTATATTTAAAATATTTTAAGCAAACTATATAATTTTGTTTTGTTGATAAAATCTCCATAACATTACGCTTATGTATTGTCGTGTGTTAATTTACTTTTTTTTATTATAACACTAACACACATCAGACTTATTTGTGTCAAGAGGAACTGACAGATACATGATAAAAATGATTTTTTAAGTCTAAGCTCACAACCAGTCCATTTCCTTGCACCATTTAATGAATAAATTTTTTTTTCCCGCAAATGTCTCATCTTTGTATAAGTCTTTGTGGGAATACGTGAGTGTGTTTGGTATGTTTATAAATGGACTAATCTATAAGTTATGAAAATAATTCACATCATAATATTTTGGTCTGTGCTCTAGCCATACACTGAATTATCCCATTTGTTAGTGGCTTACCTTAGCAATATTTTACAAATATAAATGCCACCATTGACCTGTACATGTACTTTTGCTGTTATACATGGCATCTTTGAATAAATTCCTCTCTCTGTCATTTTGGGTTCAGAAGCATGTTTATTTTATATTGTGCTTAACATGGGTAAATTGCCCTATAAATGGTATGCAGAAGTTTACAGTCTCCTATAAAGCAGAAGACTACACATTTCATATGTGTTTGGTTATTTTAGGTATCACTATAATTTGTAAACTGGAGTTCATGGAATCTGCTCCCGGAAGGGACTTTTCTTTAACTGTGGAGCCTTTACTGGATGGTCTTTTAGAACATTCTTCAACTCAAATGGGTTTTAAGAGTAGAACTATTCTCTCCTAAGGTTTCACAGATAGTGTCACAGAGAAAATGAAGAGTTACCACCTGTTGCCTCCCAGGAAAAGGGAGACCCACAATTCCAGTTTGGGGTTTATTATTTAATGTCTATGTGACATTGGGCAGTTTTCCAATGAAATATGATACTTTAGTCTTGGCATCCTCAAAAATGCATTTCCCCCCAGTGGGCCTCAATGAACTCCACTTTGAAATCTGTAACATTAGAACTCGCCTTCTTTGTAATCTGTGTTATTTCCAACATAGGAGCACATTCCATCACTCGGCAGACCTGCTGTATTTTAGGGATATAGATTTGTTCTTCTTTTCATTTTCATTTGTAGATACCTGGTTTTGTAAACTTTATGGCCATCTGTAAATTTTTCTATAAATTAGTAAAAGTCAGTCACTGTAAATGCCAAGTAGTGGAATGCTTCTGTGTTTACATATTTCCCCTTTCAGTCATTGCTACACAGACATCACAGATATAGAGGAGTGACCCTTAAAGTGATATACTGGTGATAAACTAAGTCATTTCTGACATCCTATTCCCAACTTATAGTGGTTTATCAGGCTGACATCCAGATTTCTATTTCCTAAAATGGGGAAATATATATGTTTTCACTAAAAGGACTAATGTTTTCAATAATTACATTTTGTTTTTATGCCCATTGAAGGTCAAGTGGATATTACTGGAATTCTGGAAGTGTGGGCAAATTGGGTAACAAGTCACATCTAACGTCACAAAGTAAAGTGAATGCTAGTAAGGTAAGAAAGAAGCTATTTTTTTGAGCAAGAGGACATACATTATGTTGTTGGGTTTTGCATTCTCTCTCACACTCAAAGATCCTCCATCCTTGCTTTACTAACTTCTGTTTAGGTTCACAATCTTCAGGTTAATACTGGCTTCATTATTCAGATACGCTTTGTTTTCCATGCAGAAGTATTTTTTTAATTAAATATTTCAGAAGGTTCTTGAAAATTACTTACAGGGGAAATTTTGAATTCCAAATACAGTTTTTCTATTTATTTAGAGGACATTAAATACAATGACAGCTCTATATTAAGGTGAAGACTAATATTATATGATAGGATGGATTATGAGCTTCAGTTCTGACTTGATATTATTTTTTCATTTCCTTAATATTGTTGCATTCTGCTTGCATAATAATTATTCATATACTCTTAGCCGCATGAGTAAAGACGTCCAAGAAAAGATTTGCCATGGCAATTCCCAAGCTATGTATTCACTTTCTCATTACTGTGCCTCCCGAGTGCAATTGTAAATGATATCATGGCATCACATTTATGATTGCAAGTAGGTAGGTGTTTTTATATAAGGAAAATGTTTCCTCTGGATTTCTTTAGTACAACATTCGTGACTTCGTGAATTTTAACTTGCACAGCGTTTTATTTTTATATACCTATCATTAAACTTTCATTGGGTCATTTGGCACCAACAAATATCTTACTCGGCACTTCTGTACTTTTTGGCTTCAGAGAAAGCATTTCATTGTACACTGTCATCCCCTTTGTGATAAGGTTTCTTTTACTCTTGGGTTAAAAATTTATAAGCCATATTTAACTCGTCATTATCTTTCCACGGTGCTGTCCTGTGTTGCATTTCAGATGTTACTGTAAATATGTTAAACATTTTGGCCACGAACAATTGTGGTAGCATCCTCTTGTATTCCAAGAACACGAAGTTGAAGCAGCGGGGTTGCCAGAAAGTTGAGGCCAGTCTGAGTAATGGTCTAAGATTCTGAGTCAAAAAGAAAAGATCAAAACAAAACAAAAAGTGTTGGCTGTCATCGATCACCAAATCTGTGATCATGAACTTGGATGGAGGGGCATTTGTAAAGTGCAGTTTTGGATTTCCAGCGATTTACTCCTTGTTTTCAAGGATGTCCTTGTATAATATAGAAAAAATGAGTCACATCAAATATTTTTTAGAAAGAGCCAATAAAAAACATTTGCAGTCAACATTTTGGATATGAATAATGTGTACTTGAGAAATAACAGTTTGGTTAATGAGTTTATGTAAGGAAATGTTTGAAGAATAAGTCAAAATCTTTGCTTCCCTAAATAAGAAGGAGAACCCAAAGAAAATCATATAGGCATCCTCCTGAATATTAACCTTCATCAGGCGATGAAAGAAGACAGAGACAGAGACCCACATTGGAGCACCGAACTGAAATCTCAAGGTCCAAATCAGGAGCAGAAGGAGAGAGAGCACAAGCAAGGAACTCAGGACCGCGAGGGGTGCACCCATACACTGAGACAATGGGGATGTTCTATCGGGAACTCACCAAGGCCAGCTGGCCTGGGTCTGAAAAAGCCTGGGT
>NW_026067939.1:9384112-9445254 GCF_014885135.2 Alexandromys fortis | reverse complement strand
TACAATGTCTATGTGTAGAAAATGAGACTATTAAATGTTGAAATAAGGGCGGCAGGGCTGCGTCCCCAGCACCCGGCCGCCCCATGGCTAGCTTATACCCAGAAATAATTACACGGAAACTGTATTCTTTCAAACACTGCCTGGCCCGGCTAGGTCCAGTTTCTTATTGGCTAGCTCTTACATATTGTTTTAACCCATTTCTAATATTCTGTGTAGCCCACGAGCTGGCTTACCAGGGAGGATCTTAACCTGCTAAACATACGCCCGAGGGCAGCCCGCCCCCAAGGGGAGGGCTTATCCCTACAATTAAAAGGCTGGGTTTCAGTTATTGAGCCACCATTAGATCATATATTTCAAGTATTTTTAAAAAATGAAAGAATGGGAGACAATGCAGACAAATTACTGTAGTGAACATAAGAGTAAGAACACATAAAGTTTCAGTGGGGTCAAGGAAGAATTAAGTAGTTAGGGGTTTGGTGGACCCAAGTCAGTCTGTTACAGGCTGAGGAATGGGAAAACAAGTAAAGGAGAAATTGAAAATGCTAATGACAGAAATACCAGTGGTTGGCTGTGGTCTTTGAGAAGGTGGTTCATTAAAGACACCTTCATTGGGGAAGGGAGAACACATTTCCACTGGCAAGCAAAACAGAAAAAAAAATATGTGTAAATAAACTCAAATGCTAAGGATTGTTTTGACAGATGATACAGTACTATGGTACAGAAACCTGTAATAAGACACCAACATTCTCATGGAGTTGAAGGTGATGGCACCTGCTCAAGTGACAGACAGGAAACAGGGCAGCTATGAATTCTTGAGAGTGGAGGTGTGGAGTAGCATCTGTGGGAATCGTGACTAGGGTTCAGCAGTAAATGATTGAACTCACTGCTAAGAAGTCCTATGGGCCTGGGGGGTGAATCCAGCATGGGTTTGCAGGAAACTACATAGCATTATTTCATCACAATAGTATGTAGAATGGGAGGGCTGAGAGTAGAAGGACAAGGGATCTTACTTACCACTGAGAACCTCAGTGTTTGGAATTTTGTAGGTGTGGCCATTTAGAATGATGTCTAGCTGCAGGTTTGGTCACAATGGCGGGGAGCTAGAGGCATTGAGATTTTCCCAGCTGCCAGACTGTTGTAGGATCTTCAGTGCTGGATGTCAGTGTTTGGCATGACTAACGGGCAATGGGGTAAAGAGAAATATGGAGTAGATTTCTGAGGTGTAGGTGGAAGAGGAACCTGGACATTGGTAAAGACAGTAAGTAGGAAGTGGTTATCAATGGATGAGAATTTGCTGAGTGATGATGGTGGACTAGCACCCTGGGTAAAAGATGCAGATTTTTCCCTCTCTATGCCAGCGAGTAACAGGGAGTGAAACAGTATCTAGTTGTCTGGGTAAGTGGCACATTTGGAGAGTACTTACTTAGCACGCAGTAAGTATTGGGAAATGGAGCAAGTAGATCAGAGTTCAGGGTCATCTTCAGCTACATAGTGAGTTGAAGATCAGTCTATCCAAACAAAACAATAGTCACAACAAACCCAAACCCTCAGAAAGGAACTAGTTTCTGTAGACATTATTTTAGAGAAGTTTTGGCCCCCAAAATGGGCTTCAGTTAATATGAACTTTTGGGCTGAAATGCTTTTAGGAGAGATTAGTTAAGTGGATTTTTATACAGCATTTTATGGAACCCTGAGGAACTTTTGTTATATAGATAGGAAGCTGAGATGGAATATTTCAGGAGGTGAAAATTATTGAAAAAGTGCTCCTGGGGGCACTTTGGGCACAGGAAGGCACTAGTGGAAGGTTGCAGGCATTTGTGCTGTTCGAGAGACCACTGACCATAGCTTGGTCCACACCAGTTGCTCAGATGTTAAAGATTACAGAGCCAATTAAACCTTATTGAGAAGCTCTTGTTCAATACCTACAGGCACAGCAATGAGTGGCTTTAGCATAACAAATTATTGTTTCAGATCCTTAGAATCATGTAAACACGAGTGTGTGCATTTGTATCCATTGGCTAACTCTACTTTATCACTCAATTATTTTTCAAACATAAAAATCATATTTAATGACAAAATTCAATTAGCTCGAAACTAGAAGCTAGCAGTTTGCTCACTCAAATATTTTTATGCAATTTAGATAATTTGAAGCAAACATGAATACATTTATAGGACAGAAAAATATTACTCACAGCAATAAAAAGAAATTATGAAATTTCCCTAATAACTTCTTTATTTTCCTGACATACCTACTCATAAGGAGCTCATAGCCAGGCTGATCACATTGAGAGTCAGAATTCAGTTGTATCATTGAGGCAATCATGCTGGATAGTTCAGTGAGGTTAAATTAGCTATAACTTGTATAACATTGCCAACTTAAAAAAATAAAAGTGTGATTCATATAAAGTTTGATTATTTCAATTCTATTTTCTTTTCTGCTGCGTTTGGTACAGAAAACATCCGAACAGCTACTTCAAAGAATGTGAACAATAAGTGTATCTTTGGAGTGAAACCACAGAGAATAATTAGGCCTAAATTTTCAAAGATGACTGCAGTTGGTACAGCCATAGATATAGAGACGGCCATTGTTCTCATATCTTCATGTACAAATTGGGCAATTGAGCATGCAAATTGCAAATTGAAAGCTGGGCATGAATTGACAGTGTCTATGTAAATGCACACCATCCTCTGGGCTCACTGTGCGCTTTAAAATGCTGGTTTTAATAAGACCCAGGCGAATGTGTTCAATTGGCAGGTCTCTTTCGCTGCCTACATTGTTAAGATCCAAAGGATTTAAAGGATTGTTTATATTGAAATTCACAGTATTGGCTCTTACGTTCTCAAGCATATTTTAGCAGTCATGTAGGAAAGTAAGGAATCATAAATAATACATAGGATTGGTTAAGACCACAATGTTGAAATGTGGTTCTCTAAACTCCACAAATAAGAAACCCATTGGCTTCTGCGGTTACGTGAACAGAGTGGTTCAGTCAGAATTCAGTGCGGATTCAGTGTTTATACATACCTTCAGGAGGAAGAAGAGACTTTTAAACCTTCACAGTATGTGAATGCTAGTGTTGCCTTAAAATCAATTCACCATGGCATATAGTAGTTTTTTTGTGCTCCAGTTATATTACATACTTGCATAGAAATGTGTTTTTGAAACTTTGTATAATAAGAAAAATACTCTTGGTATGTTGTGTAATAATTGGTCTATGAACTGCATATGGCGGTTCATACTTTTATTGGCAACGTTTAGGAGGAGTACCAAAAGGATCATGAGTTAGAGGTTAGTCTGAGATACATAGTGAGATCCTGTATCAACAACAGAACACAACTAAAAATGATTTATATACCCAATATTTATTAATTTTTCTTTTAAGTGAAATTTAAAATTTACATATGCAGTTAATTATCTTTTAGTTTCATAGTATTCTCAAATAATATGTTTTCATGCAAAATGTACTCAGAGGGTAAAGCTATTTAACATTTTGGATAAGAGAATGTGTACCTGAAAAATAACATCTATTTCATTCATGCAGCTCTCTTCCGGAAATGTGAAATTAAAGATACTGAAGGAACAGATTCAAGGTAAGCATCTTTCTGTACTATAGCCTAAAATCAAAGCTCTTCATATTATCATCTATAGAATACACACACACACACACACACACACACACACATATATATATATATATATAATAGACTATAGGGTCTTTACATATATTGGGTGTAAATTTCAGTATTGTCTAGTGACGAATGTTCAGGTCAAGAGTGTCTAAGCAAAGCAGGTAACATGGTGTTGCCCTTACTTACGGGAGCTAGCAGACATTGCGATAGGTTTTACCATGAACTGACAGATCAGACCTTCCTCATCCAGTTAGGGACCCAATGCATCAGAACTGTGTGAACATGTAGAAACGTTCATAGTTTCATTACATTGTTAATCTAAAACAACAACAACAACAACAAAACAACCCAAAATTCCACCATACTTTAAACTGATTATTTTAATTCTTTGTTTTCCTTCTAGCACCAGTGAAACAGCAAGCAAATCATAAAATGGCTCAATCTTTTGGAAGGGAAAAGCCCATGACTAAAAAGAAAGTTTGTGGACAGTGTGAGAACAAAGCTGCTCTCCTTGTAAGTACACTACAACGCCAGCAGGGAAGACCTATGAGGGCCCCTTGGACACCCTCTTCCCCTGGGTCTGCTTCCACAGTCCTATCCCTACCACAGCTCCCACATCATGACCAGGAGACTCAGGATTAGCTATCAGTGCTCGTCCTCTTCGTATGCTCGTTTCTTCCTAGATCTTACAACTTATTTCTCTTCATCTATGTTTTGCCTCGCTGACTTTTTAACTTTTCTTCCCTTCTGTTTCTTTCTTTCATGGCTTCTC
This sequence comes from Alexandromys fortis, assembly GCF_014885135.2. NCBI lineage: Eukaryota > Metazoa > Chordata > Mammalia > Rodentia > Cricetidae > Alexandromys > Alexandromys fortis. The sequence continues at coordinate 9,440,852 of NW_026067939.1, read as the reverse complement.
ACATCTGGATGGCTGGTGATGGTCTGGCTTCTTGCCAGGATGCATCCCTCTCTTTCACCCTATTTTTCTTCTCCTCCTTTTTCTCAAGCCTAGATTTCTCCTCCCACTTATTCTCTCCACCCACCAACCCCATCTATCCCTTTTCTGCCTAAGTATTGACTACTTAGCTGTTTCAAGCCAATCAGATGCCTTAGGCAGGCAAGGTGAAACAAACACAATGCATATTCACATAATTAAACAAATGCAGCATAACCAAATGTGTATCTTTACATACTAGATATCCCACAACATGTGATACTCCTTTTCATTACTGTTACTCCGTGTTCTGGCAGATAAGTTTAACATCTCTGAACATGATGCTCTCACTCTTTCTTGACGGCATCATTTATAATCAAGTCTGCCCTCCTTTCAGTTATGCCTAGCAACACACACAGAAGCAACAATATTTTCATAGCAAATGCAGTGTCGTGTCATAATTTTGAAAGGATGGAAACCTCTGACACCATTCCCCATATGGTTCCTTTTAATAGTTTCATACCCAACCTGCTGTATCAAGATAGGTGTAAGCCGTTTGCAGTCTGGAGATTTGCACTTTCCCTGTGAAGGACATAACCTTAAGTAAATTACTGAGTCCTTCTGAAGATGGCTTGCCACCTGTGACCTATGCCACAAAGCTAGCGATGGTTATAATTTGATAAAGTGCTTGTTGCTACAACTAACACATACAAGGGAAACAATACCTAAAATGATTTTGTTGTTATCTTGTCTGCTTATGACTTTGTGCACTTAAAAATATTAATAAAATCCAACACTTTCATTATTTTAAATGACATTTCAGAGGCCTCAGGCAGTTCCTCTATGCTAACAGTAGAGAGAATAGTTACCTATTAATTTGGCACATGTAGATGATTTAATTCAAATGAAGTGAGTTCTAAAAACGAATACAGCTGCTCTGGAATTTGCCAAATCATCCAGATAGCTCTTCAAATTGCACCCGAGAGGTTTTATCATTGAGGCAACTATGCAGCAAAATGGAATCCTTATCTATGGTTTAGTATGTTGCCGCCAGTTGCACAAACCGCCTAAAAAGATTTTCCAGTTGGCAGTCATTTTAACCCAATTTAAATCCAAATATGCTTGTATAACAAAATATGCGAGCTTGCTTGGCAACCCCAGCTTTGATCTTCCGGTCTAGAAATATCTGTTTAGCTGCTTTCATTAAACATCTGTTAATAAATACATGGCTTTGAATTCCATGCTGAACCTGGTTTTTCAGCTCCCTGACTCATATTATGTGGCAGAAACTGCCAAAGGTTTATGAAAAATTCAGAGGAATGTTAACAGGTATGTTCAAAAATTGGGATTTTGAAATGTTCATTACTGTATTAATACGATCATATAGCTGTGTGAAATTATAACTTTAACATTTATTTGGCACTTAAAATTGTATAATTAGGGACTTTTTGTTATAACCTCTTAGAAAGACTTTATAGAGCTGTTGCTTTTTCTGCTTACATAAGATTTCCAGCTTTACGTTTTCAATTATCTTTGAAAATGTATTGAATTAATAATAGACCATGCAGTCATCTGACATACTTGATTCATTAAAGATTTTGTTAGGTTTTAAAGAAAGAACTGTTTGTTACATCACACTTGAGGATCTGCCTGGAAGTACAAGTTAGTGGAGAAGCCACAATGACATACACGTGTTTCAACTCAGAGCTCAAGATCTCAACCATGATAAACACCGATGTTTGCTCAGTCAATCACTGACCATTGAAAGCAGTACTAATCATTTCTTGACACAGACCTTCCAACACTCTCTCTCTTCTTCTATATACTTCCTTGTCCATGTTTCCCATCGTTTTCTCATCCTGGGCCAATCTGAAACACATCACATTGTGAAGGTGTTGAAGCAATGTTACAGCAACTTCATAATAGCGACTTCAATCCTAGTAAAGCTTTATTTCCCCTTCTTCTTACTTGCACTGGTTCCTTACAGAATCATGGGACAGGTACGTTGCATACCCAAACTTTCCACAGTTTAGTCAGTACATTTTCCTATTACAGAGAAGCCAAAAGATAAACTGACCTGTGACATTCTCAGTCGCCAGAAACACCACATCTTGTTTTCTCTTTCCTTTGCACACACATCTGACAACATTATCAAAACTGTATTTTAAGAATCACCAAGAAAGGAATGCATTCATGGACACATGTGGAAAGTGTTGGAAGAGACATTATATATTGTTTTCAGCTAGTGTTGATGAGCATAAAAATAAAACATGTCATGAAATGAGAGTCTTAATGTATAATATTTCCACATCATTTCCACCAGGTCAAGGAGTGTGACCGGATGCTATTAGTTTTTTATGACTATTATAAAATGGTGCATGTATATATGTGTATAATATGTATAGCCAACATGACCACAGCTATTATTTGTTCTCAGAGTAAATAGTTTCTCAATGTTAAATTTTAGCATTTCAGCACTTTTCCATTCCAATGACATCTGTGTAGTTGGATGAATAAATACAAAACATATTAGCATCTTCGTGCAAACCTTTTCTGATGGTTGTGCTGTCTTTGTGTCCTCTCATATACACACACGTGCGTGTTTTTCAAGGTGTGCCTGGAATGCGGTGAGGATTATTGTTCGGGATGCTTTGCTAAAATACACCAGAAGGGGGCACTCAAGTTCCACAGAACGAATCTTTTACAGGTAGGCCTCTTTAAAGAGTTTATTCCTAAAATATTCTAGCACAAATGAACTTAAACATATTTTATTATCTACAATTCATGAAATTTCATATTAACTTCTGAAAATCCTGTTATGTATAGTCATCCTTGACTTGTATCTTAAAATTATTTCACTGAATGGCCTCTATTTTACTATGTAAACTTTTTAAACACAGTCCCTCAAATATTTAGCTCGATTAAAATCTTCAGATTATGCTTCTCTTGGTGAACATAAAATACCAAGATTATACAATATTTTTATGTGTCAAAGCTTTAAATTAATGATTTTTTTAAAGTATCATTTCTAGCTAGTCTGTGAACAGGAATTTGTTTTCTTGCGTGTTGTGTAAACAGTCATTCGTCTTCATGAACTATCATTTAGATAACCTCATCTCTCACGGGCACTCTTTTCTTTCCATATACTGGGATCTTTTATTTGTTCAGTTAAATCCATTGATTAGTGTGTAAAATGCCTTAGCTTTAGCCCTGATAAATGCCTCTAAAAAGTTTCGTACTTAAATAATAAATATAGTTAGATATAGAGATGACATTACACTAGTTACACTTAATGTTGCATTCATTTGTACTAAATTTGTACACTTTTACAGCAATTTATTCAACAGTCATTTCTGGAGTATCTTCTAGGATGCTAGGGTCTATGCTAGGGAGTGATGTAACACAGCTTCATGCTGCAACCATCCTGCTGGTAAGAACCCAGAAAGAATGTGAGAATCAAAGACCCGACTTACAGTTAAAGACGTCAATGGCCATAGGGAATGAAAAGGAGATGATCAAATTTGTGTTTGAAGACATCTCTGTGAGATTCGAATCTTTATATTTCCTTTCAACATAATAATGTTTAACTCCTAAAGATGCTGACCCATAATGAAAAATACAAAGTACCTATAAATAAAAATTCTCTCTCTCTCTCTCTCTCTCTCTCTCTCTCTCTCTCTCTCTGTGTGTGTGTGTGTGTGTGTGTGTGTGTGTGTGTGTTTGTGTACACTAGGGGAAACCCATCATTCTTTACAAGCATAAAAATTGTTTTTGCATTTTTGTTTCTCCCTGGGACTCAACCTCACTGCTTAGGCTCTATTATCTGGCCTAGAAGTTCTAGAGATCGATTTTCTTTACCTCCCCAGTACAAAATTTACCAATGCATTCCATCATGCCTGGAGATTTATGTATGTCTGGAGACTGAATTCAGGTCTATGGTTTCCAAGATAAGAACACTACTCAATGAGCTACCTCCTCATTCCCAGTCCATCACTTGTGAATTGACACACAGTTTTTGGAGCTCACAAACAGAAAGGACAGAGAAGGTGGGAAAATCCTACTTTTTTTTTATCTTGGGGTAATAAAACTGAATACTACTAGAAATAAAATTGATTTATAATAAGGAGTCTAATTGTCAAGATGTAACTGCTACAGAATTCATCCTGGTGAAGGTAAATATCCAACCACCTTGTTGTACGTTCTTACTCGATAGTTACCAGTGGGTGGCTTATTCCCTCACCACGTGTTTTTAACCACCATTCGGTGAGTGGAAACTTTTTTGCTTTAGAAGGAAGATACAAAGGAGAGTGAACCTCAGCTTCTCCCTTTAATCTCAGTGTCTGAGTTTCTTGATGTATACAAACGAACTTCTCCTTTTCTTTGTCTTCTCTTCTCACTTCTCTGTCCCCTCCCCCATCTCCCACACATCCTGCACAGGACTTTGATATAATATGAATTTCTATAGATATGTGGATATGAGTCAAATCATGCTTTCTGAAACCAACCCGAACTAGAGAGAAATTTATGAACATTGGGCTCTTTTCTATTGCATATTTCTCTATTACAATAACTGAAATGGATTCTATAACTCGATTGGATGAATTTGATCTTTTTTATATTAGAATCCTATGGAATTCCAAATGTTGAATTGATCAAGAAAGTACGAAAGCATTTACTATGTATGAACTATTACAGTTTTTTAATACAAGAGTGTACTTACTTTGAAATGTAAATCTCCTGTGGACTCCGTAGTGCCTTTGTAGAGAGTATTTATAGCAATCTGTAGGCTATTTTCTTCACTTTTACTGATATATAACTTATAGACACTGTAGCATGTGTTCAAGCCCATTTGCTGTTTCTAAGTCTTGAGAAATACTACCCTAATCAAGTGAACGCACATTTCAATCATTTCCTTCACCGTGTTTCTTTTCCTTTTCTTTTTGTGATAAAAGCTTACAATATTGCTGGCATTGTACTCTCTAGTTTTGATTGCAGAGAAGAAAATGTTGTCAAGTCACAAATAGTAAAATGATATTTAAGCTCCCTGGAGATTTGAAATTGAAGAAGACACATTTGCTTCGAAAAGTTAGAATGGGTGAATTTCATGTTGTATAGAAGAAATCAAAGAGTATGAGAAGCCATTTCCTTGGAAGGGGATGATGCACATAAAAGTGCTGTCAAATGACTTCTGAGAACACATTCTCTTAGGAGTTCATGGTTTACCATCCCTATTGCCTGCCAGGCTGTTGATACTGGTGCTGACATGGGACGAGTCCGAGGAAGCCTGCCTGGCCTACCTTCCGACTGCCTGTCCTTCCTTCCTTCCTTCCTTCCTTCCTTCCTTCCTTCCTTCCTTCCTTCCTTCCTTCCTTCCTTCCTTCCTTCCTTTCTCTTTCTTTCTTTCTTTCTTTCTTTCTTTCTTTCTTTCTTTCTTTCTTTCTTTCTTTCTTTTTCTTTCTTTCTTTCTCTTTCTTCTTCTCTCCCCGCCTGCTCTTTCCCCCTAGAGTTTCCTGTGCACTCCCACTTCCCCCATTTTTCTTTCTTCTCTTTTCTTTTACGTTTACTTCTAAGACATTACCTAGTTTTAGTTAAGAAAATCCCTACAATACTAGAATCAAGCTTTTTGTTACCCTTTTCTTGCTGACTAACACAATTTTAAACAATATTCTATTTTATTTACGAGTGCTTTACGTTTGGCAGTGACTGAAACATCTCAGGTTTCCATGCCTCTTCAAGCCCTGTTACACAGTCAATCATGTGCGGAGTAAAGTATAAAGGCACAGGAACAACTGCAGATGATAAAAGTTATATTTTTTTTAATTAGAAAAATTGTCAAGACTGATACTGGAGGGTTTTCTTTCTATAAGAAAATTAAGGTCTTAATATAGCAAGCATTCGTATTTCTTTTTAACAAAATACATTCAGACACAGGAGAATGCTAATCAGAAGAATAGAAGGCTGTAGAAAACACAAAAAAGGCATTCTACTGTGAAGTAAGACATGCACAGGGGAGGCTGTATTAACTAAACCATTAATTGATAGATTATAGTAAGTATCATTTCTTAATTGGAATGGAGATTCTCTTAACTGCAAAGTAGAAACCTCAGAAGATGGGAGGTTATGAACAAGAGAAGAGACCGTCCAGGCAGAATTTCATACTGTCTCGTATGAGGCTGTTTATCTCCATGGGAACGTGTGTTATATAAGCATGGGTGTAATTAGGAATATATGCTTGTATGAATAAACTTACCAGCAATAATTTGCTGAGTATATGAATCTCAGTGCTAGAATACAATTTATACTTACTAACTTCATGATATTTTAAATTATATATTTAATTTGACGATGTCCATTACCAGGTTTTAGACTCACATTATTAGTGTTCCATTAATGTTTAAAATGATATATTTTGACATCATGATTAGTCGTTTTGGAGAATGGTCTTATGAAGGCCATTTGCCATTCACATACATATTATATGTATGCTGGGCATGGCCCCCAGATTCTCTTATTTGCTACTTAGGTGCTCTGTTTTCCGACTGCTGGAACACAGCTGCAGATGGGACATCACTGAGACTGCCTCCGAAGTTTTTCTTGTCTATAGCATCTACCACTTCTAACACTGCTTCTAAGGGGTGGCCTGGTTTGTGTGTACTCAGCTAATAATACAAGACCCCACAGACTGGATTAAACATTTGTTCAGACCACAGTTTGGAGGCCAGAAGGCTCACATTTGTGGTGGTGTCGGGAGGGCGGGTTGGTTGCACTTGAAAAGGAGGGCCTTGTGGCACGCAAGACTCTGCAGAATTTCAGGTTGTACAGACCATCGCATGAGTACAGGGACAGAAATCAACTTCCAAGATAAACTTGGATGCATGATTTAATTAGTTGTAATCACATGTAAAGATCTCATACCTCCGTATCTCACAGATGGGGTTTATATTTCAATGAATTCTGGAAAGAGACCTACAGATCATAGCATAGCCCCCACCCACCGAATGTTCAAACATTCTCCTTGTTTCAATTTAGTCCCACTCTGGAGGCCATGACACTTCCTGTCCCCCATTTTTTTTTCTTACCAAATGCTCCTCCTAAGAATTAAGTGGGAGGTAAATCAGTACTGATTTGCTCAAGTGGTAAGGAGAGGCTCAAAGCCAGAAGAGGTTGCGGCTCTATTCATCTTTCCCCAATCTGTATTATGTATTTTGTTATATTATGATATATTAGTAAATGTATTATTTTCCATGCTACATTTTGTTCTCCCAGGCCGCTCCCTTTTTATATCTGGCACTGAGTTTTTTCTTGCCCTGCTTTTCTTTCTTCTCTTGCTTAGAGTTGGTGTTTCCTGAGCAATCCAGTAAAACACTGGAAGACACATCTTATAATTATTTTTGAGGAGAACTTGATTTCGTGACAGTGTAGAATTCAGAGTAAACTCATAGCTCGTTATTGGCTTTGTTTTAGGGAATGAGAGAGTTTTTAAAGGTCAGTGCATAGAAACTGAGAAGTTGGTATTCAAGTGCGAAGGTAGGGATAGGAGATGCAGCTATATTACAGACAGGAAAATCTGCCATTATGCCAAGGATGTTAAGGCAAATCAACTTCTTGCTGCTTCATGGAACTGCTGAAATTTCCTTTGGAGGGGAGAATTTGCCCAGAGGATTGACGGGTATCTAAATGGCAATGCAAACCCTGTACCTGAAACAGAACAGCTGAGCTTGCTCAGAGTCTTATCCCTCAAGCAGTGGCTCTCACCCTTCTTAATGCTGTGACCCTTTACTACAGCTCCTCATGGCGTGGTGACCCCAGCCATACAGTTCTCCCATTGCTGCTTCATAACTCTAATTTTGCTACCGATATGAATTGTAATGTAAAGATTTGATATGTAGGATATCTGATGTGTGCCCCTCAAGTCATTAGTAAGGTAGAACGATGTAGATACCAAGGCGTTACCCTTCAGAGGGGATTATCACATGTTCACTCGATCTTACAGTCACACTGCAAAATTATCCTGGAAATAGTATAAATTGACTGCTTATAAATATTCATGCTGTACTTCAGGGGAAAGTAAAATACTTAAAATATATATAGCAACTGCATACTGCCGTTTTTCCTACTTCTTGAGTATGATTAATGTTTATCCCTATACTACAGGGCCAAGTTCATTGCTCTTTAACCAAACAATTATCAGTCTTGCCACCTCAGTTAAGGGACTTCTCAAAATTACCTTACTACTAACTGCTCACTCTTTCGTGTCTTCTGATAAAATTCCAACTCCTGTTAGGAATGTGTCAGATTTTTTTCAGAACTGTATTCTCAGTACCTGTACCTGGCTCCAACAAATCAATTTTTAGGAGAATAAAAATATGAATGAATCTGTAATGATATGATTAAATTCTCAAAATAAGAAAAACCCAGCATTTTAGGTAGCAAAAGATTATTTTTCTTCATATTTTGAAAGCCAAAGAATTTATTAACTAAAATTGAATGAAGAATATAACTTATCTTAATATGTATGGATGAAAAACTGACGAAAGTTTTTCCTCTTAAGTTTTAAATTTGGCCTTTAGTTAAGTTTGTAGTCCTTTCTTGGAGAAGTAGAAAAAGCTATCTCTGAAACATATTTACAGTAAATAAGACCTCTATTGGGCACGCTGTAGTTTATCAGGAGTAGCTGCAGATGGCAGGTAAACTAGAGCTCCCTACCTGCAGAGAGGTTTGTAACCGATACATCCCCCGTGGGGTTTCAGAAGCCCTGGAGTGCACATTGCCTCCATGGAAAATCAGCAGTGCAAGCCAGACATATTATTCACATCCCAGAGTTGTGCTTCTGTCTGAACCTCTGCACAGGGCCCCTCCCAGAACAAACACTGATGCTTTCCCGCTAGCAAACCAGTATTGCCTGTTTCTGAGCTGCCTGCTGGACGGGGGCAGCTTGCTGAAAGCAATTGCAAGTCTGAGAGTTTAACTCAGGAAGAATGCTCGCTCAACATTTCATTTACGTGTTTGATCACATACTCAGAATTTCAAAAATAGACTGAAGACCAAAAAAATTTTTTCTGGGGACAATTGATAGGATTGTTTTACACAGGGAAGTTATAATTCATATGCCATAACTGTGTTCATGTAAGATGTATAGTGTTGTGGATTTTAACACTCTTGCTAATATGTGTAGATATTGGTCCAATTAATTTTAAACATGTTATCAGTTCAAAGTGAAACTGCTTATTTCTTCATTGCTGTGGTCATATTCCTGCTAACCATACACATTCCCCACAATCTTCTACTTCTTACCTCTTATAGATTAGCCAGTTTTGCCACAATGTATAATTAGGGATCTGTTTACCTTATTTGTGTGATGTTTAAAGTATTAATTGCTGTTGTGATTTAGTATTTCATTTATTTTTATGGATAAGTAGCAGCAGTCTGTAATATGATGTAGAAAATTTTATTTATCCATCCAACATTTGATGGGGCATCTGTGTCATCTTCACATTTAGGACTGTTAGGAATAATATTAGGGAATTTTATATTTGAGGTTTTAAATTTTTTTTGTTTGTTCTGCTTTACTTTTGTGTATATGTATCAGGGATGAAGAGTATCTCTACATCACTAAGAGTGACCTTGAGCTTACAACTCTCCTGCCTCAGTCTCCTGGTTACCAGAATCCATTTCCCCTTCTCAGAAGGACCCATGTATGTGTGTTTTAGGGTTCTCCTTTTTGCCTAGCTTCTCTGGGGTCATGGACTATAAGTTAGCTATTCTTTGCTTTATATCTAGTACTCACTTATGAGTGAGTACATATTGTGTTTATTTTTTTGGGTCTCGATTACCTCACTCAGGATTATCTTTTCTTGTTCCATCCATTTGCCTGAAAATTTCATGATGTCACTGTTTTTTATAGCTGAGTAATACTTTATTGTGTAAATGTACCACATTTTCTTTATCCATTCTTCAGCTGAAGTGGGTCTAGGTTGTTTCCAGATTCTGGCTATTATAAATAATGTTGCTATGAATATAGTTGAGCAAAGGTCCATCTGAAATATAGCTCTGTTCATCTAGAAAGCTTAGCTAACATGACTACAGTTTGACTATTACAGATGTCTATCTACTAATCTGTATTTTTAAAGTATACATTACATTTTAAAATGAGCGATATAAACATAATACCTTAAATAATTCCTTAAACAAGAATACACACACATACATATATATAACAAAATTAACCTTGAAATAAACCTAAGTCTATACCATTGTAAAGTATTAATTTCTATATCATATCCCACATTAAATGATAATATTTATAAATAATCATTTTAGGAATTTAGGCCTACTTTTCTCCAAACTGCTTCCTGCTGTTTGTTAGACAAAGTATCTTTAGGGTTCATGGAGACCTTTTAGAGGGTCTTGTTCCATCAAATCATATTATCCTGGAAGGAATCCACAGGTTCTCATCTTGAGCAGAAACAAAGTAGAAGGTCTTATTCAAAGCAACATATCCTTTGACACAAATTTTGAAGTTGAACCTTTATGTTGGTTTAACTTAGCAGCCTCCAGAGTCAAATGTGTCTCTGTAGTCAAAAAATTTAAAGAAAATACAATAATATACATAATCCAGACTCTCTATGTATATGCCACTTTCATTTGCCTTATTTTGTCTGTTCCTTTAATCTATGCCTTTCTGTACTTGTTCTTTCTCATAAGTCCATGTCCATAAGTCTAACACTGTGACCCATTCAGAGGTTTTATTTTTATTTTATTTTTTCCTGAATCTGCCTTATTGTGTATTTATAATCATTTTCTGACCAGGAGTACTTTTAAAATAGTAAGCAGTTTGGTTGCAGTGGCCCTGGACACTGGCTCCACCTTTCTTGGCCTTTTAATATGGCAGAGGTATGTTTACTGCCAGCTTTGTGATCCCTGCTCATTGCCCCAGCTCCAGGGATGCAGGTGATCTATGTCATCATTAAGCAACTAGTAGGATCTGGCTCACAAACCACATTTAAGTGCAAGACTTCCTGAAAGTGCCAGAGCTGTTGTCTCTTAATGAAGCCATGCAGGTTTGCTGTTAATACTGAATCAGGAAGCCTTAAAGGGGCTGTGCCTCTGCTAGCTACCAGCAAACAGATCCTATCTGGAAAAAAATGTGGCTACCAAAAAGCTGTGCTTTGCTCCCATTTTAGTGGGTCTAGAATCTCTCTCTCTCTCTCTCTCTCTCTCTCTCTCTCTCTCTCTCTCTCTCTCTCTCTCTCCTTCTTTAATCTCTTTTATATTTTAAATGGACTCATGCCCCAGATTGTGGATGGCACTTTTGTAAATAGGGATTGCATGTTCGTTTCCCAGCTGCTGAAACTCTAATAATCAGATAGAACCTATATTAATTAAACACCGCTTGGCCAATGACCCAAGCATATTGTTAGGTAGTTCTTATATATTAATTAACCAATTTATATTATAATTTATATTATATTTATATTTATGTTATAATCTGTGTATCACCATGGAGCTGTGGCTTACCTGTAAGTTCCAGTATTCTTTTCCTTTGGCAGATACATGGCATCTCCTTTACTCTGTCTACTCTTTTTCCATATCTCTGTTTAGATTTTCTTCCTGGTTTTACTCTGCTAAATTATTGGTTGAAATAACTTTATATGTCAACTAATAAAAGCAACACATACACAGAAGGACATCTCACATCATAAGGGTTCATCTGTTGTGTTGATTTCCTCAAAGAGTCAGTTTGTTGTTTCACTAATTCTTTGTACTGTTGTCTTTGCTTCTATCTTATTCATTTCAACCCTCAATTTGATTATTGCCTATTATCTACACCTTGTTGAGTCTACTTCTTTTTCTTCTAGAACTTTCAGGTGTGCTGTTAAGTTGATAGGACAAGATTTCTCCATTTTCTTTATGTAAGCACTATTCCTATGAACTTTCCTCTTAGCAATGCTTTCATAGTGTACGATAGGTTTGGGTATGCTGTGTATTAATTTTCATTGAGTTCAGGAAAGTTTTATTTTCTTTCTTTATTTTTTCCTTGACCCAGGGGTGATGCACTTGAGCATGGTTCAGTTTCTATGAGTTTGTAGGCTTTCTGCAATTGGCGTTGTTGTTTACTTCTCATTTTAATGCATGGTGATCAGATAAGATACAGGGGGCTATTCCATTTTTTTTAATCTCTTGAAGTTATGCACTATATATGCACACATATATATGAATAAAAGATATGGACCCTCCAAAATAACTGAATCTGAAATAAAGTCCTGTGTCATCCAGCTTTTTAAAATGTGGATCAAAAGTTTGTGTCTTTTTGCCTTAAAATCTGGATGCAAGTTGTGTGCCTTCCTATCTCAAAGGTGCAGATTACAATTGGATTCACCCACTTCAAAGTTGAAAATCTTTTACAAGTGTGCCCTCTATTTCTGGATTGTAGTACGTTTCAGATAAAATCCAAGCTGATAACCAAGAGTTGCCATCACAGAAGGCAAAATATTATATAATTCTAGTAATAGCCAAACATACACAATAATTTTTGCTAATGAGTAGAAGGAGAAGGGAATCAGAGATGGAGTTCAAAGGAGTCCATAGATAACAGAGTCTTGACACTGGAGACATGGCACAGCCACCGAGAATATTGACTACTCTTCCAGAGGACCAATGTTTGATTCTCAGTGCCTACATGGCAGCTTATAACAGATCGCAACTTCAGCTGCACATGACATGACACCTCTCTGGACCCTGATGGCAACAGACACTCGAGCTGTTGCACAGAAATATATGCAGATAAAACACCCAAACACCCAAAAGTATAATTAAAACTATTTTAAAAGCTGAAGTCCTATGGTTTTGATGTTCACAAAAGTGCCTGGAGTAGCAGTAGAGCACTGTGTACTGAGGACTGTTTCTCTGAGTACATAAACATATTTTGGAAGACTTTTGCAAAATAGTGAATGAAAGTTTCACATTTTGATTTATTACATATTTAACAATATACACTCATCCTTATTCAAAATTTTGGATAATAAAATGCTATTTGGAGAATTTTCAATGACCAACCATATACTTAAACATTTATTTGATGACACAGTGCTGGATATTTCAGGATCCTTTATAAAATACAGACACTAACTACATTGTCTCCTGATTTTTTTTAACAAGGTTTGACAAACTTTACAGTTGTTTTGGTGGAATTAGTTTATGCTCATCGCTTTTTATAGAATAAAATTTTTCATTCGTGATTCAAGAGTGATTCTATATTTAACACCCAAATGTGACAGTTTTCTTCATCACTGTTTGCTGGTGAATTTATTCTGCTATGTCTGAAAATCTGTTATTCAAATAATTGAATATGAAACGTTTGTTCTTCATGTAGTTCAAATATGAGTAATTACTGAAAGCAGCTAACTCAGCTGAGTGCATTCATTATACATGTAATATTAGCTGAAAACAACAGTAAGTACTTGCTAAGATAATTATTATAGTGCATAATTATAAGGCATCAAAACTGCAAATAGGTAGCAAGATTGCAGGTGTGAATTTCCTGTGTTGCTTTCTTTGGTTATCCTGGCTCACTTTAAAATTGCTCCTTAAGAAATTATTGATGCAATAAAAATTGAAAAGTACAATTCTTTAGACACAAATCATGCCTTTTGCTTTCCTGAGACAGGATGCTTACAGTTTTTTTGGTAACACATTATATCTGGAGCAATAACATTCACATGTCATCTTGTCTTGTGAAAAATATTTTAATTGAATGAGATGTGTTTTATTTCATATGCACTGTTACTTTATGATAGTATTATATATAAAATTTAGATTAAGTTTATTTGGCATCCTTTGTCTGTTGTGCAGTGGATTACCAGACTCTATCATTTTGATTATTTCCTTAGGATACAGGAAAAATATTAATGCCTAAATCAACAATTAATAAAACATGATAGGAACCAGTTAGTCCTTTATGGAAAAGGAACAACTAAAGGTATATGTTGCTGGAACTTCAGGCACAAATTTTTATATTTCCAGGAATTGATTCCTGTCGGGCTTGCAGTTCGTGCAATAAGTTTTTCTATATTGGAATGATGCATGCTTATGCAGCTTACCACATGTTTTTAGGGATACAATGAGTAGACAGCTTCCGAATGCAGTCTTTTCCTGTTTTTCATTTGCTGAATTTTCAATATGTGTGTGTGTGGGCATGTGTGTGTGGGCACATGTGTGTGTGTGTGTGTGTGTGTGTGTGTTGCATGAACACAGGTGTGTGTGGGTTGCTGATGCCCATGCAGAGGATAGAGAAGGGCGCTGATGATTCTGCTCTATCACTGTTTTGAGTCATTCTCAGGATATCTCACTGAACCCAGAATTAGGTCAGAGGGCAGTAAACTCCACCACTCTTCCTATTACTCTGTTCCTGTAGTGCAAAGTTTATAACCATGCCAGTGAGGACACCTGTCTTTTTTCAGGGATGCTGAGGACTTGAATGTAAGGTTTTATGCTCATGTAACAAGCATTCTTTCCCCAATGAACTCTCCTTTTATACCCCCAAAATGCCGTGGGTCCCTGCATTGCAATTTGTTTGAGTCTACACATTTGGCTTTCTCTGCATCTGTCCATGAACATGTAGGGACTTTGATACAAATTATGATTTTTCTTTGTTTCTAATTGCCTGCTGTTTAGAAAGTTTGTAGCTTTTACTTGATGTTTTCTTTGAGTAAAAAGAGTAGAAGAGTAGATGAAACTTTTGACCAATCATTTATTGAACTCCTCCCTAAATTCCTAAACAGAATTCAGTTAAGATAGAGACTACATTTAGGGGAAATACTTTAATAGATTAATTTGTAAAAATAAATTATTCAGAAAACAAACTAGCTTACTCTAATAACAGAGGTATATTTTACTAATGAAAAATTGGAGATAACACTTAAATTTTCCATACTTACTTAGCTATTTAAGGTGTATAAAAGCTTGTATTTTTTAAATAAGTAATTTTAATTTTTAAAATATTTTAAGATACATTTTTAAATTTTTTCCAAGATATTGCTTTTAATATAGGCACACAGACTATTACAATTGCTGTATGTATTGATAGGTAATTTAGTATGCGACTTGTTCTTCTAAAAATTATATAGTTAATGGTAATTCCAAATAGTCAATATGTATTAACTATTGTAATGAATTCATAGTACCATTTGGGTCTATTCTTGTAAGACATTTTTTTTTCTCTCTGCGTGTATTGCTTTGTCTGTTTATCTCTATGTACAACAGAACTCTTCTGCCAAGTTTTGAGCGATCAATTTACAGTGAAACCTGGGTTTACAATGAATAATTTCTAAAATTTCACAAGTGGAAAACCAGAGAAAGCTAACACTGTAGCGGGAGCGTTCGTGTGGATGTGGTGATGTGTGACACTCAGCACACTGGCGCGCCAGAGTCACAAGTTCAAAACCAGTGTCACATTATTTAGTGCCGCTCTCATCCCTAAATCAAGCCGTACCGAAAATGTAATGAATGGAGGAGAGGAATTCCCATTTCTGTTTTCCAAAAACGTGCAAAGTAAGATGGCGTGAGCAGTGTGTCAACGTTTTTAGAGCCTGAACTTAAAGAAATACGGCTGTGTCAGTGTGATCACTGGTATTTATTACTGAACACTGAGAGATTTAGTTGACAGCGGGAGGTACAGTCCTGTAGTACCGAGGCTGCCATCAAGCATGCCATGTTTTTAAACTAAAACTTTTCCTCTTAGATGTTTAACTTTTACAAGATGCCTGCCATCCACTCCAAAATGCTACAAATTATCAGCTCTCTTCACTTTGATTAATGCTGGATTGTAAGAGTGATGAATTCTTCTTGCGTGTAATTTGAAAGATAATATCACTCTAAGGGAAGAAAAGCTGAGGTGAGAATTTAGAACAGTTACAAGATGAAATCTGACCATCACACTGTGGGGTGAAAGACGTGCGGGAACATAGAAATGCTGGCAGTAGATCATATTCTGTGGCTTCAGTGAAATGGACAGTTTACTATGTTCTTTCAAGGCTGTGTTTATTTGAATTAACCATTCTTAACATGGAGTATATTTGCACAGGAAAATTTATGCAATCTTAGTCTCTATAGTTTGTCCATAGCTGTTAGCACTGCTGTACTTAAATTCTTACGTTTAGGAGATATAAAGAAAATTATCTTTGAGTTGTTTCTCAGTTTGAAAACAATTCCTTAATATATGGTATTATGGTAAATAGACATACTAATCCATTATAAACACAATCATCTTTACATTATTATTCATTGACAATTTAGTGTCTAAGATGATTGCTGTTGTATCACAAAATGAAAGATGATGTGACTTGCATCGCAAGTTTAAATGTGTACCTCTAAATAGATGCAAAATTTTTCAGGGATGTGTTCCCACATGTTAACTGTAGTTATCTCTAGGAAGAATTTAAGTATTTTAAGACTTCATTATGATGGAATGTTTTGCATGGTTAGTCAAATACAAAAACAAAACATAGATTAGTAAAAACTAAAAACAAAAATTTGCTTTTTAATGTTTTCCTGAGGTTAGGTGACAACTACTGAGAGGGAACTGCACAGAGATCTGCGGTGCGAGGTCACTTTCACCTCTCAGCATTCTTACCACCTTCTCAAACTAGATAACGTTTTAAATTTATTTAATTTGTTTTATATTCTATCCTCTGTTCCTTCTCCCTCCTGTCCTCCCATTCCGTCTCTCCTTCCCTATGCTCATATTCTCCAACTAGCACTTTGAGTATTATATTGAATAGATATAGAGAGGGTGGGCAGCCTTATCTCCTATTTTATTTTAGTGGAATTATTTTGAGTTTCTCTACATTTAATCTGATGTTGACTGTTTGCTGTATACAGCTTTTATTATATTTACATATAATAAAATTTACTATATGGTGAATTTGTCCTTTGATGAGTATGAAACATTCTTAACCACAAGACAATTTTGACCATATTCCATTTACTTCCATTTCATGCCCCAATTTTTTCCTCCTCCTCCTCCTTTCCATTAGACCTTTCCTCTCCCTGTTCCCCCCAACATTCAGTGATTATATATTACTTCATATATCCAGAATTCTACATTTCACCCATGGAAGAAAACATGCTTATCTTTCTACATCAGATATGTTTCAACTAGTATGCACTTGTGTCTATTTTCCATAAGATAACAATTTTATTTATGAACAAGAATTCATTTTTGTATACATATACCTCATAATATTTATATGTTATTTGTCATTGAAAATGAGACTGATTTCATTACTTGGCTATTGTGCATGGTATTACATAAAGATGGAAGTGATGGTATCTCTGCTGTATGCTGACTTAAAGTTCCTAGAGAATATGCATCCAGAAGTGGTACCATTGGGTGACTGTTAATTTTTCTTTTTGATTCTTGTGTTGCCCCCATACCGATTTCAACGATATTCAGTTAGTAATTCACAAGCTAGATACAGCTGTTCCCTTTTTCTTTCACCCTTGATGGGATTTCTGAGGGAGTTTTAATTTTGAACGATCATCGTTCTAACCGGGGTGAAGAATCTAAAGGTAGTTTTAAATATCATTCAAACTAGAGGATGAAAATCCCAATCATATTTTTAAGTGTTTCTTGGTCTTTTGTACTTCTTCTTCTGAGAACAGTCCCATCATTTCAGTAGATCAGTCACTGACTGGGTTTTATATTTTAGATGTCAGTCCTCTGTCAGATACATATCTGACAAAGATTCTTCCCATTCTGTAGGGTGCTTCTAAACTCAAATATTTTTTTCTTTAGCTGTGCAAAACCTTTGCCATTCTATGTATTTCATTTGTTATTCTAGTAACAATTTCCTGAGCTACTGTAATGTGTCTAGAAAAACTTGTAGTATTCCCCAATACATTTCTGGTACTAAATTAAGGTCTTTAATCCATTTTCATTCTTTTTCTTTGCTTTGTTTATTTGTACACAAATAGCTGGGACTTCACCCCATAAACCTTACCTGTGGAGTTATAGGTAGCTGATGGCTTCTGGAGGGGTCAGGTTTATTTAAGGGTGTGGCCCTTTCAGGTGATCATGCTCCAGTGGATGACTCCACATCCATTAGTGTATAGACAGCACAAATTAGACTAAATAGGTCATTTTAAAATACAAGAAAAGGTACAGAATAAGAGGAAGTAGAGAAGTGTTTGTGAATTTTGGAGAACTTATGGAAGAAGTAGAAGGTAACGAAACAAAGTCCATTACACAAACTTCTCAAAAACTAATTAAAATATTATTTTATTTTAGAAAGGGAGTTGTCTAGCTTCATTCTTCTGGATGTGAATACTCAGTTTCCTTTCTTTTTGTTTTAAAAGAAACATTTGCTTAACGTGCTGTCTTTTTACAAATGTATGTTTCTGCCATGTTTGTCCAAGATCAGTTGACTGTAGCTGAATGAGTTTGCTCCTGGCTCTTCTATATTTCTCTCATGGTCTATCTTTTCCCATCAGAGTCATGATGTTTTTGGTACAATGACTTTCCAATAAAACATGACATCATTAAACGTTTAATTGATTAAGATTGTTTTGACTTCCTGGGTATTTTGAGCTTTTGTATGGATAGTAAGTATTTTTTTTTCTCTGTGAAGACTATCATTTGAAGTTTTATAGGCATTTCACAAACCATTAGAGCTTTTCTGATTTGATAGCATTATCACAATATTCATTCTGTCAATTCATGGGAAAATATGGGAGGTTTTTTCATTTTCTAGAAAGGAGAACCTTCATCAATTTCATTCTTCAGTATTTTAAAATTTCCATTACACAGGCATTTCATGCCGTTGGCTAGGTTTATTTCTAAAAACTCTTCTCCAACTTTTGCTGGTCCATTTCCCAAAGACCCTAGTAGACATCTCTCTATGCAGTCTGCCATCCTCTAAAGGCGAAGACTACCATTTGACAGTAAATTAACTTCAATATATATTTTTGCCATAAATTGATATTTAATATGCTATTTAAGGATATTATAAAGGTATTGGAATATTGGTATCAGGATTCATATTAGAGCAAGAATAAGGCTTGTTGGCATTTTTTATCTATACTTTTAATGATTTTCTATAATATTTACTATACTTTTGATATTTTATAATTATTATATGAAAGCCAAACAATGTGAGTGCTTTTAAGATTCGCAGGCATTTTTCCTGGTAATTTTCAATCAGACTCCTGCTCAGTTATTTTTTGGAATAAAAGTAATGACTAAAACACAGTTGTTTCTTTAAGGCTGATCTTTATCACTGGCTTAAATGTCATCTAAAACAAAAGCTGCACATATTTGTGTGGGTATTCACTGCGGAAATGTGGAGAAGCTGACACAAGTCAGTGTACGGGACATGTAGTAATACATGTATGTCAGGCACATAGTCATATTTTCATGGGTAGTCTATAAATTCAGTGTGAAATAAAACTGCTTGGCTTGATAAGCACTGATTTATCACTAGTTCAGGTTGCAATGGATCTTAATAGATTTGTAGAAGGTCACAACTGAAGAGTTTCAATAAAATTTTAGCAAATTAATCTTTTTAACTAGGTGAATATTTTAAAATAGGAATATTGCCATGGCAGAGGAGAAAACAGTAACGTCTAAATCTTATTGTACTCTTATTCTTTTTTTTTTTATACTTTCTGATAAGTGAGATCCATATTTTTTGTTCCGGATGCTCAGTATCTTAGAGAGTCTTTGGAGACTCTGTGTTTCACTCTTGCAAATTAGTTGAAATTTAGATCCAATTCGTTCAAATTTTATAGAGTCATGGGACAGAGCAGCCTACCTGCTGATAGGAAACTTCCCAGAAAATAAACCTTTTCAAGCTTCCCCTGTCTAGAGTCATGCCCTGAGGAGACATAAGAATAGTTATTTTTAACATCATTTTTCAATTCATTTTAAAATCTCTGCAGCTTTTACCTCTTTTTAGACATTATTATTATTATTATTATTATTATTATTATTTTTACCAATCACCACTTAGTGAACACAGTGATAGCTGTGCAAGGTTTAGTAAAGCTCCTTTCCATGAACTTCTTAAAATGATAAGACGGACACATGCCAAATGGTGATGTGAAATCAATAGAATAAATGATGGTAAAGATCTCTAGGTGTCATAAAATAGAAGGGGAGGTGTCAAGGCACTGTAGAAAAGCAAGGGGTGGTTTTAGAGGGAGATGTGGGATATTTGGAGGCCAACAGGATGAAGATAAAGATACAGTAGCAGAGCATTTCCTGTAGGTCACCCCTGGAGTGAAGACATAAAATGTGGAATGACTTGGCATTTTAGAAAAGTACACAGAGAAAAATTTCTGCTGTCTACATCTGGATAGTATGTGCTTTTTTTTTTGTTACAAAGGAAAACTCATTGCAATGCAACTAGGATCTTAATAGATGTGATATATTTAGCGTTTTCTTTTTTGCCACAGCATATATAATGTAACACAGCATTCTGTTTGAGGGTATCATAGTGGAAAAGCTATGAATCGTTAGACTTGCACACATCCCTTCTCTGCTTCCCACTGACTATGTGACCAAAGGCTGTAATTTAAACTTTCTGAGCGCGTGTTGCTTTATCCCTAAGACAGAAAAATAAAAAGGCTGGTTACACTTGAGATTTTCAATAACAAAATAACAAGATAAAGATAGTTAGAATATTATGGGTCTCAAATATTGCCTTCAGTATATGGCTGCCACTGTTAGGATGGTTGATATCAGATGAAACAAGGCAAGCTTCCAAAGGAGGGAAGCAGCCAACAGTTCTTCCAAGCCATGGTGTCCACAAACGACAGTAACTACCAACACGGCACAATAACACTGAGGGTACAGCAGTGGCTCCCATATAGTGGCAGGAGCAACACTCTAGTTGGACATAAGAGCTTCCAGTCAAAGGGAAATCATGCCTGGTACTGGAATCTTACCCAACCACTCAGAGTTAGTGAAAGTACGGATCTTGGAGGAGAACCTACAATTGCCATGTTATTAAACCAACGTTTTACCTAATTACACTTTAAATTTTTGTTTACTACTCACTACCCACAGGTCAGAGTAGTCTTCACAATGCATTAAGGAAACTTCTCTTTGCAACGGACAGAAAACCACAAGCAATCAAAATGTAGAAGCATGAAGTTTAGCCCCAATAAATACACCTATAAAAATAGCTTCAATACTTGAGGAAAAGAAGCCATAAAGAATGAAAGAGCTATAGGTTCCAGGAATTTGCTGTGGGATTTTTTCTCTTAGCAATTTTAAAAGCTGCAGTCTTAATGCCTTACAAACACGAATGCATAAAAAAGAGCTTGAACAAAGAAAATAACGATAGACATATAAAAACGCATGGGTGGCGGGGGGACAGCCCATAAGGCCTGAATAATGCACAAAAAAAAAAAAATACAGGGAGTCAAGAAAGAAATCAACTTCCTTAGGGAAGAGCATACCAATTATTTATCTAATACCAAACTGTCAGCCCTGAAAACATATATCCAAGTAACATTGTACAGATTGAGCATGGTATATTTAGGAAAATAAATGTATGTACAAGTATATATACTTGTATTCATGTGGCAATATTAAATGAAAAATAGTATGTATTTGAATGAGAACAATGGGGTGTATGGGAAAGTTTGAAAGGAGAAATACAAAGGGTTAAATTATATAATTTTATATGATCTCAAATAAATAAAAAACAAAATGGTTTTTTAAGTAAAAATTAAATTTTATTAAATTTACTGAGTTGTACAACTCTGTAAACTTAATTTTTTTGTTTGTAAAATACTTAGGCTCCTATATTCATGTTGACAACACTCTTCCTTTCTTAATAGGCAAAATCTCAAATCTTATCCAATGTGTTAGATGTTGCTCATCAATTTATAAAGGAAGCAAATCCACCTAATGAAGGGAATACGTCTCCAGAAGCATCCAGTAAAAGTCAAGAGAAAACTAAAGCCCCACTTCTTCAGGACAACAGCACTGAGGTAAACTGAGGGCAAAGCAGGCTATTTCCTGATCAACATCCATTCATGTCCATTACCAGAAATATACATTTGGGGATGATACTTTACAATATTGTGAGTTACTATTTACTCGTTTTAGTAACTGGATATACTCGACTATAAAAATCATTTTAAGATCACTTTGACTCCATTGAAAATTGTTTTTTAAAATAAAAATTTACTGAAAATGTGAAATTCTGGGCCTTTTGACCTTGACATGAATTACATGAATGTTGGAGAAAAACATTAAAATAAAATGAAGGATATAATATAACAACTTTGTCTTAGTTAGAATGTTCACATGCTCAAAATACAAAGGCTTAGGCGATAGACAGTTTCATCAGTGTGTAAAGGTAGATGAGTGCCAAAATCTGGCAGTTTGTCAGATTGACTATCGATCACAAAATGTGCTACATATATTTTAATCTTCACATGTATGATACATGTATATATATGTATAGATGTGTGACATACAGTCATAACAATATTTTAAAAAATGGATTGTATTTATTGAGGAAAAGTTAAATAAAACCTTCCCAAAAGTAGGAAGTTTCCAGGGAAAGAATCCTTTTCAATTACGTCTATAGCAAGAAACACACTCTACATTGTGACTGACATTTTAATCCCCCTCCCCTTACACGGTATTCTGTTTGGGGAGGCTGCCATCTTCCCAGACTCGAAAGAGTCACACTTAAACTATATTAATTGAAATACCGTTTGGCTAATAGTGTAAGCATATATATATATCTTTCATCTTAAATTAACCCATTTCTATTATTTTTATATTTTACCAAGAGGCTCATGGCCTACTGGCAAGGTTCTGGCTGGAAGCTCCTGTCTTTCTCCTCTGGAGGCTACATGGCTTCTCATTGACTCTGCCTTCTTTCTCCCAGCATTTACTTTAGTTTTCCCGCCTAGCATTAATCTGCCCTATCACAGGCCAAACAGCTTCTTCAACCAATAAAAGCAGTGCATATACAGAAGGACTTCCCATGTCAGTATTCATGGTTTTCCAGTAGCTCACAGACTATGGTTTACTTAGTCACAAGGCATTGTTACTTTACTAAGTTTGGGTTGAAATGAAGTCTCTTGAGTTTCAAGGTAATGTACATAAGTGTTCTATTTCAGCATGATATCTTTCCTGCAAAGGAGCTATGTGTGAACTTCTCTAGAATGTGGGCACATTTCCATGTATTTCTTTTCCCCATAGACCTGCCAAAGATGTATGTGAACCAACACTGGATGAGTTACAGCCTCATAATGGTGATATGATACATAGGAATAAAGCATTCTATTTTATCTAGATAATAGACTTTTGTCTTTCCTTTTCATACCGTATATTCTGATCATAGTTTCCCACTGTAATCACCTCTCAGCTCCTCTACACCTCCTACCACATGCAATTTCATGCCTTGTTCTCCCTCTTCTTAGAAAAATATACAGGTTAATAAAACAAGTAAACCAGAAGAAAACAGTAAACATACAAAAAAAGAGAAAATGTTAAGAATTAGGAGACAGGGGTCTGGAGAGATGGCTCAGAGGTTAAGAGCATTGCCTGCTCCTCCAAAGGTACTGAGTTCAATTCCCGGCAACCACAGGGTGGCTCACAACCATCTGTAATGAGGTCTGGTGCCCTCTTCTGGCCTTCAGACATAACACACAGACAGAATATTGTATGCATAATAAATAAATAAATATTAAAAAAGAATTAGGAGACAAAATAATGCACATTTGGAAATGAAAATCTGATAGAAATGATTATCTAATAGAAATTTGTGTAGAGCTACTAATCAGCTTGACAATAACCTGAATTGATCTGGAGTTTCTATGAGCCTCTTGGGCAAACATCTAAATTAGATGTAACCAATTCCTACTCCTAGAGGTTTCATTTAGTGTCAAGAGAGATCCAGTAGAGATTTGCTCTTGGAAGCATTTTGCCAGTATTTTATTAAAGATATTTGCTTTGATGATCAAGAGAGAGTCTGGTCTGTATTTCTGTTTCTTTGTTGCATTTTTGTGTGGTTTGGTATTAGGGTAACTGTAGCCTCATAAAGGGAGTTTGGCAATGTTTGTACCATTTCTATTGTGTGGAAAAAAATTGGCAAGTATTGGAATTTGCTCTTCTTTGAAATTCTTATAACATTCTATGCTGAAGTCATCTAGACCTGGGCATTTTTTGGTGGGCAGACTTTTAATGACTGCTTTATTTCCTTTAGGGGTTATAGGTCTATTTAAATTGCTTATCTGGTCTTGATTTAATTGTGGTTTATGGAAGCTATCAAGAAAGTTGTCTATTTCTTTTAAGTTTTCCAATTTTGTAGACTACAGGTTCTTGAAGTACAATCTGATGATTCCCTGGACACAACAGTGTCCATTGTTATGTCTCCCTTTTATTTCTAAAAAAAAAAAAAAAAAAACCTTCCAAGATTTTAAGTGGAGAACTCTCTATGTAGGTGATATTTGAGAAATTGAATAGCATGAGGAAAATCGCTGTGTAAAGAAGGCTCTGAAGAGGAAATTGACCTGATGGTTCACACTTCTCCAAGATTGTAAGAATAGCCGGTTGAGTGATAGGGGAAAGAGGAAATGACGGTATAGGTCAAGGAGAGGGAAAGTACTTTAGGCACTTTGTATACCCTGAGAGAAACCTTGCATTATAGAGAATTAAAAGGTTTTGAGCACACTGACAGCGAAAAAATAAAATCACACACACACAAATCTATACTCATATTAACTAATATAATTGCATGCCTATAATCCCATAACTCAGGAGACAAAATTCAGATATCTCAAATCTGAGAACAGTCGTGGCTACATAGAGAATTAGACCTTATCTCCTAAACACAAAACTGCTCTAACGTGAGAAGATAAGGGGCAGAAGGTTGGGGGAGGAAGAAGGATGGATAATGTGTACCTACCAGGAACAGCTGTAGAGGAGGAAGAACAGACATAAAAATCATCAGTTTATAGTTTCTTACGTTATCATCTTCTGAGAAGACCATTCGTAACTACCAATAGAGTTTTAGAGAAAACAATAAAGTATTTAGATGAGTGTTATATAAAAACATATTCTTCTGAATTCAATATTTCTGCTTTCAAGTCTTATAGAATGCAGGATGTTTAATAAATACTCTTTGCTACATTTTTAACTTGCTAGGTAGAAACTACAGCAGCAGAAGGAGGAGAAAGTACAAATCCAAGGTGCAAGCCCTTGTGTGAAGGGCCTTTTGATGAAGAAGCGTCTGCCCCGTCCTTTCGGGAAGCCTTGACTCAGTGGAGAGCTGGACATCAGGAGGAAAACAAACAGCAGAACGAACATGCAACAAAACCAGGTATGGGCATTGTTCAAATATTCGTATAACAACATAAAGAAATCTTCATGTCTTTCCACTCCTGGCAAAACACGAATTCTCAAAAACAATAAAGAACAATTTGCTACAGCTTCTCATGGGAGTTTTGTACACACACTAGGCGGTCAATGGTGAGTTGTTTCATATTTATGAGGCAGGCAATGATCGTGGAGCTTGTTTGCCTTGGTTTTCTATGTAAATTCAGATCATCGGATGAACAGAGCATTGAAGCATCGGCTTTTTTTTTTTTTTCTTCTGCAAGGAAGCAGTCATTAGAAAACGATTCCGTTTTAGGTCTGCTGTTGTAATGGGCAGGAAAGCAAACAACCCTGTAGATGCAGTAGGTCTATAATATTTTTTTTCAGTATGACCAAATCTGTGGCAGAGCAACCTAAAGGATGAACAATTTATTTTAGCTCACAGTTGGAGATGATACAGCCCATCAAAATAAGGGAATAAGCAGGTGACTTCAAGGCCACAGGAGCAGATGACTGGACTCCTTGTTTCTTCCACCATAGTAGAGCAGGCAGCAGAGACAAGGCAGGAAGGAGAATGCTGCTACGTGTCTCACAGCATGCCTCCGGGGGCTTTACTTCTTCCAGTGAAGCCTCAACCTTCACAAACTGCACAACCTCCAAAACAGAACCATGAACTGAGCAGATGGGAGAACAAATGTTTGCATGGAAACTGTAAACCATAACTTGCAGGTTAAATATACAACCACAGTAAAACTCACAGATTTTTGTTTGTAACATTTTTTTTCTTTCCTTAAAAAATTTTCTTTCTTGGAGCTGGTGGCTCACACCTTTAATGCCAGCACTCAGGAGGCAGAGGCAGGCAGATCTCTGTGAGTTCGAGGCCAGCCTGGTCTACAAGAGCTAGTTCCAGGGCAGGCACCAAAGATACAGAGAAACCCTGTCTTGAAAAGAACCAAACAATCTTTGCAATGTTTTAGTTTCAATTTTTACATATAAAATAGTAGGTTTCTTTATGGCATATTCACATGAACTATACTGACGAATTTTTGTGTCAATTTGACATAAACTGGAATCATTTGAGAGGATCAAATCTCAGTTGAGCAAATACCTCCATTACATTGGGCTGTAAGGCAAGTCTGTAGGACATTTTCTAAATTAGTTCTTAATGTAGGAATGCCTTGCCCATTGTGACTGGGGCCGTCTCTAAGGTGGTTCTATAAGACAGAAGGCTGAACAAACCAGAAGAAGCAAACCGCTAAGTAACATTTATCCATGGCTTCCATATCTGCTCCTGTCTTCAGGTTCCTCTCCTGTTTAAGTTCTTGACCTGACTTCCTTCAGTGGTGAACAGTAGATTGTACATGCGATAAAACTTTTCCTCTGCAACTTTCTTTTGGTTCCTCACAGCAATAGTAACCCTAAGACAGCTATTAGTAGAATGTAACCAGGAAATGCAATGAAGAAAAGACAATACACAGAACCCCAGAAACACACTTAAATTCCAACTTTTTGAGTTTATAATAATTTATTGCACATGAAGTAAAAGATAGAGCCTGGCTTTGAATCTTTTTCATATTGGGTGCATTGGGAATATTTTCTTAGACATAAATATTGAAAGAATCTTGCATTGCAAACCTTAGAGGTATTATAAAAGTTGATACACTAGTACAGAAGCTCTTAACCTGCTACAGAATGTAGACATTTGCTGTAAGCTAGGTCAGCTAGTCAATGTTCTGAATGGAGTAGGAAAAAGGTCATAGCGCATGAATGAATGAGCGTACTGTGTTGCAATAAAGCCTCGTATTTATGAATACAGAAATCAGTCACAGGAAAACGATAGGTCAGATTTGGACAACAAGCTCTAGTGTGGTGATCCTTGACTCAGTAAACACACTTTTTTTTCTATTTCTGTCACTAGCTATAATCAAAAATAATGGTACAATTCATATGGCAGGGTAAGGATGTTACTTCACTCTCTAATTCGAGACTTACATTATCTCTCTTAGGCTTTGTAGCATTTTGTAGTCTGCAGCACCTTTGTTTACTTGAATCTACCCAGAGACATTGGTGGGCCATTAGGTGGATGTCACTAGGCCACTTAGGTGAACAGGGAACAATGGCCTATCACTAAGAATGGTAATACTTTTCCTTATGAAAGCTACAGAGATCTATCTTCATGGGTAAATACACGTCAGGTACAGATTTGTTTACCTTGCTTGCAGTAAGCTAGGTAAGCCTTCTGTATCCCCATGGTACCCTCAGGAAACTGCCTTATATCAAGGCTGTCATTTTACTATGCGAAAAGTGCAGCGACATCCATGATATTCAGTGTTCTTACCATGTGCCTCATTTCATGCACAAAAATATGTACCGTTGCCATTTCACCTATTATCAATATTTTCTGTTATGTGCCACCGTTTCTCAGTCTAGATGTTGATTATTGTTTAGAACATTTCTCATTTTGACCATATAGAACAACACTACCGTACATTTTCTTGTACAGATCTTGAAATATAACCCGGATATATTTCCAGGGATGTCAGTACTTGAGATGAGAACAGCTGCGTTACCAGAAATGTTTGTCCTCCACTAAACTAGATAAACATGAACTACTCAGAAATGTCCTTTCATAAATTGGCACTCCATCTGAAGAGTGTCAGAGTATTTTGTTGTTCTCTTTATCATGAACACTTAATATTTTCAGACACTTAGAATTTGGTTCGAATAATGGGGATAAATACAATGCTTAAATTGTATAGCTGTTATTGCAAATCACTTTAAGAATCCTTGAATTTAATAACACTCAGCGTATCAGCATGCTTTAAACATCTAGGTTGTCCAGTAATTTCAGTCACAGATTTTTACCTTAATTTTTGTCATCCACAGACTCCTTTAGGTGCTTTCTCTGCCCTGGGCTTTTCTGTGAGCTAAGGCTGTTTTTTGTCTGATCTTTCTTGCTGAAATGTTCCCTCATTGGCTTATTTGGACTCCTCTACTCTGGATCTTTGTGCTATGTATTAAGGAAACTTCCCCCATCACAATGAGATGAGTGTTAGACCAGTTCCTAGAAAAAAAAGGCCACTGAGCCAACAACAAAGCGAGGAGGCCCTAGCAACAGTTCATGAGCCTTTCTCTGAGGAAGACACACATCATTAATCTGTGTGTCCTTGAATTGACTAGCACGCATGGTTTCAACAAAAGTATCTTGCTGAACGTATACTTAGCTAAAGAGTGTTCTAGTGAGATTTTCATTAACCATAAATATCAAAACGCTGAGAAGCACACGAAGCCGGGCCAGGCCTTGTCTTCATTTGCTGAGACTGTGTGCCACTGGTGACCTGAGAAAGGGGAACCACAGGCTATTTGCTTTCACCCCCTACTTCCTTCTACTGTTTCCAGATTTGGGAGTCATTTCTCAAGCACAGTTGTTCTTTTCTCTGAAAAATGCTCTTCCTTCTTCCTACCTTCAACATTTCTACCTTAGTTCTTTTAACTTCAGTAAGGTGTGCACACACACACACACACACACACACACACACACACCTGCCCCTCCTGCTATAATGTTCATAACCACAATTCACATTCTTAATTCTTTTTCTTCTTCCATTTACTAGATTCTAGTTGTTGCACTTAAGAGTTCTCTCCCTTCTCATCAAAGAACTTGACTGACTGCATTCTTTTGCCTATTTAACTGCTCTCACCTGGCTGCTTCTCAAAGCTAGCCTAGCCGCTAAAGTCTTCACCATGAGGTTGGGACCAGCTTAGCATTAGAATCCCGACACATTTTGTTTTGAAACCTCACCACTCCCTTTTCCTATTTTCTTCCAGCATTTCATTCTGGAGGATGCTGCAAGCTCGAGAATGGAGAATGGGGAGGGATCTGGAGGTCAGAAAAGCGACCAGTCCTGGATTTCTCAGCTTCCTTTTCTCAGATGCTTCATTGCTTCCAAGTAGCTCTGAGTAGTTTTGTAGTCGGTGTCACTTCAGAAATAATAGCATTTGCATGTCTAGGACTTCAAAGGCAAACGTTTGTGGGAACCGATGTTCTCTTCATTCTGCATAAGATATAATTCATCATAAATTATTTATTTTTTATTAGCCATGATATTTAAACATTATTAGAATTGGCTATAATACATACTTTTGTTTGTACAGGTGTCTCTGTGTGAGGATTCTACAGTGATGGTATTTACATTGTTTCTTTTAAGAGCATGTTGTTTTTGTAAAGCTTTTGACTCATATAGTTTTTTTTTTTGGATGAGATTTTGAAGATACTGTCCACAGAATCATGTATTAAAACCAATGTTTTAGAAATCCTTTAACATTATTTACATCTTGGACTTGATATTATATCAACATCGTATGTCATAATATAATAACAAATATCCTTACAGAGATAGGTACCAAAGAACTGATCTCCACAAACAATTGACTATTTAAAGAAAGAACATAATAATTTACAGTCATGGCTACATTAATTATGTGCAGTGTGTCTTTTTATAGACTCAGTGGAAGAATGTGAAGTACAAACTAATTTGAAAATTTGGACAGAACCAATTAATATCGAATTTACAGAAGACAGTCTGACATATATGGAAAAATTATGGCTTAAAAAACACAGAAGGTATGTAGTATAATTTTTCTGCTTGTTAGGAAATAGAAGTTATTTATGTTTCTTATTTGTGGGACATGGCTTTATGAAGCAATTTTGTATGTATATTACTTATTTTTATATCTAATTTTAAAGCAATTTTAAATTCCCGTGAAGCTTTGACTACTAGCAACAATTTTAATTACTTAATTCATATACAAACACATATATGGTATAGTCTATTCTTGAGAAATATAAAAAGATACATAGCTGCAGAAAGGGATTTAAAATCAAGGTTGCAACATGAAACCAACATGATAGATGAGTAGATGTTATCATCCTTGGTAATTTTAACAAAGTTTCTGACTTGGCTCGTCATAAGCTTGATTTATTACACAGCAGAGATTCCTACACTCAGTCCCTTCCAGATTTCTAGAGGATGAAAAAAGCACATTCTTTGGTAGGTCTGATGCTAAGTTCCGAGTTGTCACGGTTCTGATGCCTCGTGAGTGACTTGGGGCTAGGATGGTGGCTTCTGGTCACATTTTGAAGGACCAAATGCAGGGGTAACTCTCTAGAGTGAGGCTGGAAAGTGATTGCAAAGCCTGTGCATCATTATAGGAAAAACAATCTCCTTTTTGAGGTAGCCGATGTCATCTTTGGCACATTCTTGAACATGTGTGTTATTTTGTCTTCAAGTTTTTTCTAAGCCTAGTCCGAACTCTACTTTGCTGTTCTGCTGATGATTTCCCAGTTCTTTTGCATTTAAAAATTTGAGTTCTTCAAGGCAGAGAATTATTTTCCTTCTTTTCTCTTTAATTAGTGCTGACCTACTGACTGTGTGTGTTGTGTTGGGGCATCTGTTGGAGCATTGTCAGTCTTCCAGGGACCACACCCCTAAAGAGAAGTGACCCAGCCTCCCCTAGCAGCTATCAACTATCAATCGATGCTCAACTAGGGTAGGGCTCCTGAATTCCTTTCCCATACCATCTCCTTCCCTAACAGTTACTGTGTGTTAATGTATGCAATAACCCTGTCATCCTCAGAATACATCCTTTCTTGCCACTCTTCCCTAAATTCTGTTTCCTCTTCCAGGTTGTTCTCTTATCCCTGAGAAGAGGGGACATGTGGTAGATATCCCGCTTATGGCTGAACACACCACGGACACTTATTCTCTTCATTTCAGCCACTGCCAAGTCTTCTTAACCTGTTGCTCCACTATTCAAAGAAGGTTTTCTGATGAGGACTGAGGGTTGCATTAATCTATAGGTAGAGAGATCTGTGGTCAGAAAGCAGATAAATACTATGTCTTTTGGCAAAATAATAACATTGGTTACTCTCCTAGACCTAGGAACTCTCAGCCACAAGCTCTTGGACAGATTTACTTTAAACTACTTAGATTTCTATCAATAATTCTGAGTATGAGAGATAGATAAATAAATCTGTGATGTGCCTGTGATATAAACATAAGAACCTAACTTAATCCTCAGAACCCACGTAAAAATGCTGTGCATAATAGAAATGTTAAGAATCCCAGTGCCATGGAAGCAGAGATAAGCAGATATTTGGGACACATTGGCCACACAGGCAAAATAAAGACTAGGCAAAATCTTGATCAGTGAGAGACTATGTACAATCAAATGGAGAGTAGTTGAATGTATGAATGGCCAGCCTTCTCACACTGCCACACACATGAGCATACAGATTCATATACTTGTTTATACAACACACACACACAAACATACAGAAACACACACAAACATACAGAAACACACACAAGCATACAGTCATGATCAAAACTATTTCAACAAAAATTTACTGAATTTTAAAGAGCAGATGAAGAGGTGACTACTGTTAAAAAGGAATTTTTGCCTTTATTTATGTGACATGGTTCTGTGGGAGGCGCCAGAGTTGGAATAACAGAAATCAAGATTTTGTTTGTATTAGCTAGTCGCTTACTCATGGGCAAAGCACTTAAATATTATTGGTATAAATTTTCTCTAATTTAATATACTGAATTTAGAATAATTAATTTGTAGTATCCTTGTTATTTAACCCTGCTATCAGGTTTCTTAAGTCTTTACTTACAGAATCACCCATCTATGGGTATAGCCGAATATTGTTAGGTATCATTACATTGACATTTTTTCCCAATCATGTTTGGTTCTATCCTAAGTGGCTGGCGCATCCAACCTGTGGTCCTGGCACTCCAGGCAGTGTCAGAGGTAGACTGACTCTCATGGCCATGGACCTGAGGCAGTACTAGTCATTGTGTGCCACTCCTACAATCTCTTACCTGAGCACTTTCCATAGGCAGGACAGACAATAGGTTGAAGATTATGTGGCTGGTGTCCCAATCCCTCCACTGTAAGTCTTGACTGGTACAGGAAAAAGCCAGTTAAGGTTATGTATTGATATTTCTAGGAGTCTTAGCTGGGATCATCCTTGTAGATTCCTGGGAGTTTTCCTTGCACCAGGATTCTACCTGACTGTGAAAAGCCCCCTTCCACTTTCCAGAATTGCTTTCAGTACTCTCTCCCTGTCCACCTGCAACCTGTTCCCTCATGTTCCTATTCCCACCCATCCCATCTCCCCAACTCCACCCATGAAGCCTCCTCTATTTTCCCTTCCCAGGGAGATATGACTGCCTGCCCTTGAACCCACCTTGTTACCTAGCTCCTCTGGAGCTGCGGACTGTAGTATATAGACCATATATCTACTTATGAATGAGTACAAAACACGTTTATCTTATAGTTCTGGGTTACCTCACTCAGGATGATTTTTTTTTCTAGTTCTAGTTCCATTTATTTGCCTTTAAATTTCACGATGTCATTGTTTTTAACAGCTAAGCAATACTCCGAGTGTAAATGAACCACATTTTATTTATCCATTCTTCAGTTGAGGGGCATCTAGGTTGTTGTAAGATCATGAATATTACAAATAAAGATGCTATGAAAGATGCAGAGCGGAGCAAGTTTCCTTCTGGTATGATTGAGCGAGCATCCTTTGAGTATATGCCCAAGAATGATATAACAGAGTCTTGAGGAATTTATTCAGGACTTTCTGAAAAATCACCATATTGTTCTCGAAAGTGGCTGTATGTATTTGCACTCCTACCAATAATGGAAAAGTGTTGTTCTTCCTCCACATTCTGTTCGGATATTAATGCTTTTAATTTTAGCCATTCTGACAGGTGTAAAATGGAATCTCAGAGTTGTTTTGATTTGCATTTGTTGGAGGAAGGCCACTTGTTTGTCCCTGGCCTCTTAGCCCAGAAACAATCACACAGAAACTCTAGTAATTAAATCACTGCTTGTTCCATTAGCTCTAGCTTTTTATTGACTAACTCTTACATATTAATTTAACCCATTTCTAGTAATCTGTGTATTGCCACGTGGCTGTGACTTACCAGCTAAACTTCCTGTGTCTTTCTCTTGCAGAGCTACATGGCTTCTCTCTAACTCCACCTTCCTCCTCCCATGCTATAGGCCAAGCCAGTTTCTTTATTCATTAACCAATAAAAGTAACACATAGACAGAAGGACCTCCCACACCATGCATTTTGATAACTGCCAAGAATTTTGAAAATTTCTTTAAGGATTATTCAATAATTTGAGATTTTTTTGGATTCTCTGTTTAAATCTGTATCACATGTTTTGATTTTTTTTTGATATCTGCTTTCTTATATTCTTTATATATTTTGGAAATCAGCCCTCTGTTAGATGTGGGGCTGGTAAAGCTCTTTTCTCATTCTGTAGGTGACTTTTTTATCCTATTTACAAAGTCCTTTGCCTTATTGAAGTTTTTTGAGTTTCTTGAGGTTCCATTTATTAATCGTTGATCTTAGTGCATGTGCTACTAGTGTTCTATTCATTAAGTTGTCTCCTGTGTCAATGCATTCACGGATATTTCCCACTTTCTCTTCTAGCAGGTTCAGTGTAAATAGATTTATGTTGAGGTCTTTGATCTACTTGGGCTTAGAGATTTATAGCATGATAGATATGGCTGCATTTGCCTTCTACATGCTGATGACTAGTTATGTTAGCACCATTTGTTGAAGATGCTTTCTTGTAACCATTTGTGTAACTTTGGCTTCTTTATCAAAAATCAATTGTATATAGATTTGTGGATTTATGACTGGGTCTTCAATTTATTTCTATTGCTTCACCAGTCTGTTATGCCAATAGTGTGCTGTTTTTATTACTTTAGCTCTGTAGTAGAGCTTGAAATCAGCGTTAGCAATACCTCTGGAAGTTCCTTTATTTACAGAATTGTTTTAGCTATTCTCGGTTTTTTGTTTTTCCATATGAAGTTGAACATTGTTCTTTCAATGTCTGTAAAAATTATGTTAGAATTTTGATGGAAATTGTGTTGGAAATATAGAATGCTTTTAGTAAGATGCCCACTTTTCTATGTTATTCCTACTGATCCATGAGCAGGGGAGATCTTTCCATCTTCTGATATCTTTTCTAATTTTTTCTTCAAATATTTGAAGTTCTTTTCATGCACCGCTTCACTTGTTTGGATAGAGTTACTCAATATAAATATTATTTGTGGCTAATGTGAAGCGTGGTTTTTTCCTGACTTCTTTTTCAGCCCATTTATCATTTTTACATAAGATGGCTACTGAAATTTTGAATTAATCTTGTATCTAGCCATTTCACTGAAAGTGTTTATCAGTTTTAAGAGTTTCATGTAGAATTTTTGGGGTTGCTTACGTATACTCTCATATCACTTGCAAATATAAATATCATAGTCAAACTCTGTATGGAAGGAATCTCTCAAAGATTTTTTTAAAAGATAAAGATTAGAAATACAATAGATTTTGTATTTATGTGATTTGTACAATATTTAGAAAAGGCAGCTGTTGTATTTACAAGCAGGAAACTATGGACTGCAAAATGAGACTATAGCTAGGAACGTGTGCTTGATGAGGCAAGGGCCTCACATTCCTGCTCTTGTTGTTTTCTCTGCCGATGTAATTTAGAACAACTAGGTTCTTCACTTTCCCCCTCAATTTCATCTTTCAAAATGAGGATCATAGTAGAGATTATTTAATCTAATGTCTAATAACACTGAAAGCACCAAAAGGAGTTAGAACAAAAATGGGCAATTTTTAACTTTCTTTTGGCGTTAACAATATCAGTGAGACAGCTTTGTCTTTTAATGGCAAACACGTGTGCTTGCAGGCTCTGGGAGGGTGGTGCAGCTGTCTTTGATCACCGCACACATGGACTTTCTCCTCACGATCCTCTGAACATCCTCCACAATTAATACACACTCTTGAACTCTGAAAAGTTCCAAGCTCCATCTTTGCCGTTTGAAGCAGGCTGCAGCCATCCTAGAGGTTAATTAGGTAATAGATGCCACAGACATTACAGTGCACATTTGGATAACGTGACCCCATTTTACCACTCTTGTGGTGTGCTGAATATTTGGTTAAGTGTCCGCAGGATGCCTTAGAACTCGTTACCATAGTGCTATGTGCGTGAGATAAAACATACACTTGCAAATTAGCTTTGTCAACAACATGCCATGGATTTTGGACTCCATAACGTTTTTTGAGAGAATACTGACTTGTGACTTTGGTCTTCATTTTAAACAAAACACAGTATGCAGTTGAAAAACTCCTTGGGTGATGTGGAATTGATTGAAAAACCTTCATTAAATTAAAATTTTATTAATCACAATAATCTGAGGATTAATATTATGATGAAAATGTCATCATTAATTTTCAATTCTCATTCACTTGACAAGTACACATCTTGTCCAGGAAAATTCTATTGATATTTTTCTCTTTTGATTACGTTTTTATTGTTTTGTAGAACTCCACAGGAACAACTTCAGAACATACTATTAAATACATCCCCACATCCCTCTGAAGCTACTATGGAGGCACAGAGCTCTCAGAATGAAAATGATGTTGATAGTGACGGTCAGTTGAGCTTTAACAAGATCTTTAACACTTATTGCTTAAAATTATATAAATAAGCAATTATTAACGCATGCTTTTAACTTTTGTCCATGTATCATTCTTATCTCGACTAATTAAACTCCATCACCTTTTATTTGGTATAGTACCTGACTTTAAACTCAATAGCTTTATGTTTTGCCTGAGCTGAAGGAATTGATAGTGTTCCCATCTTCGTGTTGATTCACAAACAACTGCTCCTTTATTGTAGACAGTAATATTTCTAGAAAACAAATTATCAGACATGTTGTTTGCTAATATTGTTTTCCAATTTTTCTTCCTAGTTGAGGAGATCAAAGTCCAATATCCACCTCTTTTTATGCGAGTAGAAAAACTGAATATAGAAAGACCTCCACCATCTCTAACAATAGTAGAACTGGATGGTGTAAGTAGATAATGTTTGAAGTCTTCAACATGGAAAACATGTAATAGTGATATCTTATTATTATCAGTAAGATTTTGCTAAGAATTCATTAGAGTTTAAGAAGACTTTTATGTTTGGATTCCAGATGGTTGATAAATATAAAACTATAATTTTTATTATAGAGAATAGACCTGCATGCAAATGTACCATTTCTACTTTTATGGAGGCATGAATCATAGGGTGTGAACTCATGTTTTCTGTGTTAGTTCATAGAGTATAGTTTTGGTGTCTCTTTAGTTCTTTGTTTTTCTAAGGCTTTCACAAAAAGATCAGTTTCATTACATGGAATGTTATTTAAATATAATTAACTGTAAATGTGGTTTCTATAATATCATTAATATTATTTCCCTTTAAAGGAAAAGACAGTATTTATAGTTTGAGAGGTTTTACAATAATGTCAGCACATTTTTGGAAGTTACAATGGAACCAGAGATATCCAAGCAGAGCTCAAACAAAATGACTCAGATGTGATCCAGTCCCTGTGTTTTGACTTCCTACTTATCTAATAGCTGAATTACCACTTTCTCCAAATCATTCTGACTTTGGGGTTTGCTGTTTCAGAAAATAAGAATATAGAATCTACATCTTGCTCTTTCTATGGCTGCTATATTGATAGCTGCTACAGCTTTTCTTTCTTTTATCAATGTTTCATTAAGTCTCTAAATAAGTGAGATATATTAGTCAAGTACACACATACTTTCTCACATACATATATACACACATGCATACACACACACACATATATATGTATATATATATACACCTTTTATTAAAATTTTGGTTCTTTAAATAAATTGTAGAGAGACAGTAAGAAAACCGGGAAAGCACTAGTCACTCATCTACGGGGAACGACAGTTGTTGCTTAAGTTTCTATTATTGGTCGCAAATGTGACAATTGTAAAAATTGAATGAAATATTTAGTGCCCTCAAGGAAGAACGGTTGAATCTGGTCTCCCTGAAACATATGTGATTTAGCTAGAGAGTCATTTGTAGGGAAAAATATAAACATTACCAACACTTAACTGGCTAGTGAACTTATTGAGCATACTAATATTATGTAACATGTATTTAATAAGACTCATGAAGCAGACGTTGAAGAACCAGAGAACGCTGTACCTTACAGAGTTGAATTAGCTGATGCAGAGAGTCAGTTAAGGTAAGATTATTTTCATTCATTTTGGTTACTCTTTTTGGATTTCTTTTTAGCATCCCTCTTCAAACACCAGTCACAAAGGGCAGGGCCATGGTTGACTGTTTGTCTAACATGGATGAGGCTGTAGGGTTGATTTGATCTACAGATTAGCAAAATATAATACCAACTAATATATCCATGAAATTATCATCCATCTCTCTAGCTGGATATATATTAATGTTAATTTTTTTAAGTCATGTAGAAATTTCTACATATTACTTTTTACATACAAAATAATAATTTCTTTGTCTAATATTTGTATTATTTTATATATTATTGTGAAATTTGTGATTATCATTTGAAGTAATTTTCCATGTCAGATATAGTTTATATCAGCCTTCTTTTCTCTAATGATCCTATTTGACTGTGATTTCTTTGGAACTGTAAAATAAGAAGTTACATAAGTGATCAGGTTCAGGAGCCCGCTAGCATAATACTGCTCTGAGGGCAAAGCCTAAAATGTGATTGGCAAAAGAAGTATAGTAGCTCGCTTTACAATAGTTTTGTGCTATTGTGCCATTTCCATATGAACAATGAAATCTATTTTTTCTTGCTAGTAAAGTTCAATATTACCCCCTTTCTATGAACTGTAGAATTTCTGGTGTCTAATCACAAAGGCTTGATGTGACTCAACAGTGACATGCAGCTTCTGATAAGCACCTCCTCTGATGGTGCTTCATTTACATCAGGTTCTGCCCTTCCCAATGTATTACAGCAGCTCTGAATCAAAGTGATGCCTGGGAACTCTAGGCAACTCTTTGTCTGAACAAAGGGTCTCAAATGGTGAACAGCAGAGATACAGATGTTTTAACAGGAGACACTTTCTGATCAGTACTTGAGAGGCTATTGTCCATTATTGTGTTTCCTGAAGGAAATGAAAGACAGTTCTGCTTGCTTCTTTAAAACAAATCTAGTAATTAATTAATAATTTACTACGTGTCCTGTGTATTACTAATTTATTACGTGTCTCTGTACTCTGTATGTTGGCATATACTTGCGTGTGAAGATCAGAGGACAGCTTGTAAGGAGTTCTCCCCTTCTACCATATAGGTTTTTGGATTGAACTTAGGTTATAAGACCTGGTAACAAGTCTCCTCACACACTGAATCATCATTCTGACCCCTATTTTCTTCTTTCATCAATATTATCCTCTATCTTCTTTGACTCCCGTGTAATTCGCTAAAAGTGGTGAAGGAAACTACCCAATATGGTTTGGCGTTAGTCTTCCCACATTGGTTTGTAGGTACCTACAGAACGATACTACCTCTTTTTCTTTGAATCGTGAGTGACCTGAGATGACATTTTGGTTAAAAATAATCTGTGAGTTTTTGATTATAGAGTTTACATAAAAATCTGGGGTTGCGCAGTCTGTTGTGAATGTTGCAGTACAGCTGTGTATATAGAAAGTATACATTGTTGGCAACCATAATGTATTATATACTGCTTTTATCTTTCACTTCCGAATGGGGGTGCATATACGTTCATGACATGCTGTGGTTGAAATTTTACCAAATTTCAATGTTCATGAAAGATGTCAGAATTCAAACATATTAGTAAGTAGGAAATTTCTATTAGAATTTTGTAGTTTAGTTGCAGTTAATGACATTATATATTTCTTGTAAATAATACAACTTAGCTTGTATTGTATAGAATATGTTTATTGAAAATTTAAAGCCAATATTATATTTTAATCTGATGCAACAAAAACCCGGAACTTTCGGAGACTATTCCTTCCAACTTGTTATTTGTGCTTGTTCTCAAAACATGACAGTTCTCCATTTCCTGATGATCGGAACTGCTTTCCACGTGAACATGGCATCCATCAACATCTTGTTTTCAACAGAGGAAAAGCAGACTTCTTAAGTCTTTGTCTGAGAACAAATTCTACATACCATAAGGATGGCTTAAAAGGTAATGGTCTCCTTTTTGCTTAATATATCTTAATAATGAATGTGGCTAATTTAATAATACCAAAGATGTAGTAGCCCAGGAACATATTTCTTATTTTTCTGGTCATTATAAAAAAAGAAAAAGTGATACTTGTAAGAAAATTGATTGAGAACATGTAATTCTCTTGTAAATAATCTTTTAATCAATAGATAACAGTGTTGTATTTATAAGCAATTACAATCTATATGGGGCTCTATAAAATTTATTATGGGGTAAATTAGCATTTAAACTTACATAGAAGAAATTTACATGATGAAAGTCTGAGTGGGATTTCATTGCCTTCACATACAATTAAATAGCTCTCCATGGTGCTCATGACCTTGGGAGAGGGTTGAAGGGGAGGGGGGGGGAGGGAAGAAACTGGGAGAGGAGCAGAGAAAAATATAGAGCTCAATAAAAATCAATTAAAAAAAGAAGAAAGCAGGTTGAGGAAGCCATGTGAAGCAAGCCAGTAAGCAGTCCCCGCCAAGGCCTCTGCATCAGGTCCTGCCAGGATTCTGCCGTTTGAGTTCCTGTCCTGACTTCCTTCAGTGATGAACAGTAATGTAGAAGTGTCAGCCAAATAAGCCCCCCCCCCCCAAAAAAAATAGCTTTCCATAAAAACATATGACGTGAAGTTTCTGTGAGATAAATCCTTTGCCAAAGAAAGTCATTCCATTTTTATTTCTGTGCTATCATTACCTCTAGCTCTCTTGAACTTTGTAGATCTGAACACTGGATAGATATTTTTCTGACTTTTTTGGCCTAAGTTTTAAGATCATTATCTACAGAGGAACACTGAAATGCCCTGACTTGGTCATCAGATTTAATATTCATATCTGTACATCAATCTGTGTCACCTTGAAATGCCATCATCTTTTCCTGACTTCCTTTTATTAATCTCTAATTTAGTTACTGGATGATTTTTAAGCTTCTTTTCAGAGACTATATTTTATAAACCCAAGATTTTCAGGAAACCAGAAGGTATATATCTGAAGAACTTGACGGATACCCAAGGGCATTCTTTAAAATAACTGATTTACATCTGACAATAAGCTGACTGGCCAGCAGAAGGGGAAGAAGACGAGTGGTTTCCTACTTCCCCTGACATTTTTCAACTGGCCTGACCAGTATGAACTACATATGCACGTTGCAACTTAGTGTTGTGGACCCATATCTGGTTGTTACCGTCTCTAAGATAGAGTCACCTACCAGGTGGGTTTGGGAAAATTGTGAACATAAGTATCTGTGTATTAATTCATAGACATTGAGACATGTTTTTTTTTTTTTTGCTTAGAAATGCTTTTGATTTACATCAAAGTTGAGCAGGAAGTGCACAGCACCCCCATACTTCCTTTTCACTCGCATCATCTACACAGCTTCCCCCACTAGCAACATTCCACATCAAAATGCTGAGGAATATTCCCCTGTATGAGTGAACTTCAAGTTATTTAGTTTTCCCATTAATTATGAATATTCTGTTTCCAGTGCTTGGCAACTATGAATATAGCCTCTACTAGATTCCATGTATGAGTTATCTTTCTGTGACTCAATGATGACTGGGAATACAAGGTTTATTTTAGACTGCAGTTACAGAACATGTAGAGTCCACTGTGTCAAAGAAAACATGGTAGGAGGATCCCCAGCTGTTCATGAAGCAGAATCATCAAATTTTATCTCTTTACAGGTAGCAGAGAGGAAAACCAAAAAGTGAGGTCAGACAATAAAAGTTCAAGTCCCACCCCTAGTGACGTACTTCCTCCCCCAAGGTTCTCCCTTCCACAAGTTCTATAACCTTGCAACCAAGCTGGAGAAAAAGTGTCCAAATGTATGAGCCTGTGGATGGCAGTTCATATTTAAACCAAAGTGTTTCTATCAGAGTAACTGAGAGATTTTGCATTTCCTCATGGAAAAAAATTCCTCTCGCTATCGTATTCACTAGCTATTGATGTTACTTCCAGCTCCCTAGTGAAATCTGATAGTTAATATTTTTGATATATTTATTTACTAACTGTATATGATTTTGTTAGACATATGTGCACATGTGTACATGTATGTGCATGTGTATGTGTATATGTGCACTCACGCATGTGTGTTGCTGGGATTTTAAACTAAATCTTTATATATTCTTCTAGGTAAGCACTCTAATATATCTATCCCCTATGTTATTTTAATGAGATATTTGTTCACACTTTGCCCATTTTAGTTTGTTTGGCTATTCTAGAATTTTAGGAGTGCTTTCTTTATTTTTGATAATATTCTTTGTCAGGTATAATATTTCCCCAAAGGCTTTCTCTCATTTTCTGGCTTCTGTTATTTATATACAGGCTTTATTACATTATTAGTTACAGAGCATTATGAGAAGGTTTTCACCAGGAGTATATTTCAGTCTTCAAATACACTATTAAAATTATCTGCATACTTTTCAAGACACAAGGCCATCATTTATTCTAATGAATCTGATATTTTTATATTTTGATCCATCTAAGAGATAAGCATTATTTATTATTATTGTTGATCTTTCACTGTTTTCCAGCCTTCCTGACTTTCTTTCAGTAGTATATATCTGTTCTATACATTTATCTCATTTCTCATAATACTAATGATTTTATTAATTACAGCAGTGTGAAGGGGAGTTTTCATTTACTATGTATAATTGCAAAGTTATATAAATATTTGGTAATAACAGGCAACATTTTGGGATTGCAGTCTGCCATTTATACCATAGAAGTCTTGATCAAAGTCTCTCACATTTTCCACAATCTAGCACCTTGCTCGGTGCTTTTCCACCCGGAATTTACTTTAGTCATGCATAGTGTTCAAAGAAGGGAGGGCATGACTAATGCTGTCTGCTAAGTTTCACTTCACGGTCTAATTGGTTGAGGTTTGTCTATACACTGACAGTTTTACAGGAGAGTGGCG
The DNA here is from genome assembly GCF_014885135.2 of Alexandromys fortis. Lineage (NCBI taxonomy): Eukaryota > Metazoa > Chordata > Mammalia > Rodentia > Cricetidae > Alexandromys > Alexandromys fortis. The sequence goes on along the minus strand of NW_026067939.1, from coordinate 9,398,467 downwards.
ATAATTCCACTCTTCCTCCCAGCGAAGACTAATGATCTAAATGAGGACATTCGGGGCAGGCATAACACGGTGATGATTAATATTGTCTTGCTCATTTTGTGTCTTTGTAGAGCAGATGTCACTACTTTGCCCCTCATTGTTTTAAATCTACTTAATTCACTTCCTTGTCCACAGATTTGTACTATATGGCCCAAATAGGTAAAATATGAAAATATGTAAATAAATTTTGGTAAAATAAGATTCATAGGTTAAAAGAATTAATTCTGGACTTTTGTTAACAATTTAGTTTATGTTTTTAATATATTAGGATGTTGTTAAATGTGTTTTCAACAACAGGCTCTTCAAATACAGATTTTGGCAATAGTATGGAGTCTGGTCTTTCTTCTCATGAGCTCAAAAAAGTAGGAGAAACCAGCTCTTTTGAACAAAATGTAACAGAAAAAAATACAGACCCAGAAAACAACCAAAATTCTGGTGATTCCTACATGTCATTTTGGAGCAAGGATTCTAAGCCACCTGTAGATTTACATACATCCTTCATAGAGGGGAATTCATCTCAAGATACCAGCATATCCTTGGAAGGTAGCAATCTGAAGGAGAAGCCTAACTTTGAAGATTTAAAAACTACAAAGACACCACCGGTAAATACATAATAAGTTTATTAATTTACAGTTTATAAGGATAATGTTGAGAAAATGATGTTTTTTATATATATATATCAGAGTGTTATTTTCTACTGAAGTTAAAATGTGCTGTCTTATACTGTGATATTTAAAGCATGATTTGTATGGAAACAGACCCTAGGGGCTTGCATCTGACAAAATCTTATAAGATGAATATCTTTTTCTTTTTTTGAGACAGGGTTTCTCTGTAGCTTTGGAGCCTGTCCTGGAACTAGATCTTGTATGCCAGGCTGGCCTCAGACTCACAGAGATCCACCTGCCTCTGCCTCCCAAGTGCTGGGTTTAAAGACATGCGCCACCACTGCCTGGCTAGATAAATGTCCTTTTAACGAGCATTTTTCTATAACAAATGGTACAGAAATGGAACCACTACATATTCATAATAAGAAAAATGGTTCTTTTTCAAACACAATTCTCTTATAGAGTTTAATGCAGCAGTCTAATATATATATATATATATGTGTGTGTGTGTGTATGTGTGTGGAAACACACATTTGCATTATATATGTATATATACACATATGTGCATCAATCCATTTATTATTGGAAATACTATCAGTTAAGGTGCATAGAAAAGGACCATTGTCTATGATGCAGGTAAAGAAAGTCATGATTTCAGGAATATGGCTAAGGAAGAAGTAGTGGAGCAAACAACATAGCTCATCTTTGCATTCATGCCTCTTTTTAAACTGTTTTGGAATCTCCATTGTAATTAGTAGAGGTCTATTGTAGCTGTAATTATTAGTACTAAATGCCTTGTAAATCAAGTAAATCAACCGTTTTATAAGCCTTAAAATTTAAAATCCATTTATGCAACCTAAACAGAAACAATCCCCAAAACACATGGGGGAACAGAACTTGAGTTCATGCTAATTCTGTTTGGCATAGTCTGGATTTTTCCGTGTGTGTGTGCACCGTTCTGTCAAAAAGGTAGTGCTTTTGAAATATAAAATTGGAACTGAGACTTCTTCAAAACTCCAGATTTTTGTACATTTTCTCAGATACTGTGGGAGGGATCTGGTACTAAGAGAATTAACCACAGGCGCAGCAAGATGAAAGAAACTGATCTGCACAGATCTGGGCCAAGTCTATAAAATATCTGACATGGGAATGGAACCATAAAGCTATAATTTTTGCATAGGTCTGTATGTTCCTATGCAGTTGGGTGTACTTTCTTGCCTGCAATTTCCAAACCAGGATATATGTACTGGTGTTGCTCATTCCTAGTAATGCCCTGATGTGTGTGTGGGGTGTAAACTCAAATCCTTTCCCGAAGGACATTTCCACAAATGACCCAGCCGTTGTTTTGCCACAGAAGGTCTCATTTCCAATGAACTTGTCTTCCTACTGCCCCGCTGAAGAAAGCAGTAGATAATGGTGTGGATTTCAGCAAGGAGAAAAAGCAAGAATTCCTCTTCCCAATTTCCAGAGGTCATTGTGAAGACGGTTTGATATGTCTGTTCATATAGGCGAGGAGTCTTGCACTTAGGGAATGCTAGCTGTGTGGGGGAAAATCTGACCTTATCTGTGCTTCAGAAAGCTCAGTCAAAAGTGGCTCAGGGAGCTGTTATGGACTTTGTACTCTGACATCTAATGCATTTGTGAATAAAAAAAAATCCAGTTCTCAGAGCAAAATGTCTGGAGCCTTCTGACAGCATCCCTGATACCATAAAAGGTTCGCAGATGGTTGAAATCTTGGATAATTCCATTTTTTCTCTCTTTTCCTCTGTTTTTCAGTCTCCTCTTTTTTTCCCAGAGAGGATCTCATATGTAAAGTTGAAAAACTAATTACTACAAAATGTGTACAGATGGTCTTTTACCATGGTTCTGTTTACAAATTATGCCTTTATTATTCCGTTAAAAGCATTACACATTTATTAGAGCCATATTTCAATTGTGAAGTTTAATTTTCATTGTCTTGGAATATTTAGTAAGATCCACAGAGGCTTCTAGTTACTGCTGACATCTAGATAAAGTATAATTTTGAGAGCTCAGGTGTATTAAACCCATTTTCAGTGTAAAATACTTTTAAGCTCAAGTGTAAGTTTTTTTGGGAGGTATAAAGCCACTGTGAGTAAAAACAAATACATATTCCATAAACGAATTAAAGAAAGCAAAAATAAATCAACGAATCATGGACCTGGCACTAAAAGTAATGCAGACTCAATAATAAACTAACTTTAATGTATTTAGAAAGAAACAGTGATGATAAGAACAAATATTACAACAAGACTAGAAACTGTTATTAGTATAAAAAGATTAGTAAGACACAATTCTGGATGTACAGGCAGGAACAAAAAGTACAAAAATGTATATAGTTAATTGAAAGTCAGGTATCATTTTAAAATGCTATTACATTGGGATATTTTCAAATAATTCAAAACTTTGAAAAGAGACATAGATTATCAATCAATACGACTTATGAAAATTCAGTGTGAATAAATTTAATAATCTAAAGAGACAGATGCCATATGGCATGATTTCCTTGTTTCTTCCAAAGTTCCGATGTTGGAAACTTTATCTGCATTGCAACAAGTATTAAAGTCAAGAGGTAGAGTGTACAAGCACTGATCACATCATGTGCACGTTTTCTTAGGATTGCCAGGTGGCTGTTGTTGGGGAAGTAGTTTTGTTATTTGGCAGAGTTGTTAGAACAGTAAGTTTGGTCTCTTATTCTTTCCTTCCATCTTTCTCCATGGAATGGTTGATGAAGAAGAATCTTAACAGACATAGACCCTAGTCCTTATACTTTTCAATGTTTAAAATGAAAATAAATTCACTTTCTTTAAAAACGTAATAGTCATATTATATAATGAACACACAATGAACATTTGAGCTAATGCTAAATGCACCTGCTTTTCTGCAGTTTTCCAATGAAACAAAGCAAGACTGTAGATCAATTTAATAAATCATTAAGTGATTTATGTTCTATTCCAATCACTCAATCTGTTATGCAAATAAAAAGGAATAAAATTCCTTAATGACTTCATAAGACTAGTGTGCTTTTGATGGAGAAATTAGAAAATCACTGTTTTTCAGAATATAAACTCAGAAATCAGAAAAAAATGGTGAACCAATTATAGTAACTTATTTGTGAAAAGTCAATCAAATGGCTTTGAAGAACCCATATACTCAGTTGATATAATAACCTAAATATACAGATATTTTTATTGAACAATAAAGTGCATTTTCCATTATCCTAATAAAGGGTATTTTGAAACACATACATAGTTTGTGGTAATTGTTACTTGTTTCCTTTTAGGATTCATATTTTTTAAATAAATGATCTCTCTATGTGTGCTGGTTACTCTTATGTCAACTAGACATAAATTAGAGTTATCTGATAGAAGGAAACATCGGATTTGAAAATATCTCCTTAATATCTCACTGTAAGGCACTTTATTAGTGTCTGATTGGGAAGGGTTTGGGGTCCATCCCTAGGCTGAAGGTTCTTTGTTTTATAAGAGAACAGGCCCAGTAAGCCATGAGGAGCAAGCCAGTAAGGAACAACCCTCCATGGCTTCTGCATCAGATTGTGTTCCTTGTGAGTCTAGTGAAGGACATCCCACATCAATTGTATTATTTTTATAATAGTTATAATAGAGACACTAGTTGTGAGGCATATGTAAGAGTTTCCTCATTCCTGCATAATTTACATGAAAATGTACTAAAACACTGATTTTCAACTTGTGTGTTGAGACACCCAGGGGGTCAAATGACTTTTTCACAGGGATAGAAATCAGATATTTATATTACCATTTGTTACAGTAGCAAAATTACAGTTATGAAATAGCAACAAAATTCATTTATGTGTGAGAGTCACCATAACATGAGAAACTGTCTCAAAGGATTACAATATTAGGAGTATAGGAAACCATTGGACTAAAGGAAGAAAATGAAAGATTGAGAACAGAAAGAAAAAAATGTTTTATTTTGTAATTTTAGATTGATTACCACTTCTAGTTTATAATTCCAACTTTTCATTGCTCGGATCCAGTTGGATCTAAATATTGTATTGTTTTCTTTCTCTATTACACTCTGAAAGTTATTCTAGCTGAACTGCTTTCAAGGTCATAATAAGTTGCTCAATGAATGAATGCATGACTTTGTTTCCATGAGCTAGAAAGTAAATTGTTAAATGTTCTCCAGCTGTTACAAGACATAGCCCTCAGAAAAAAACCTGTAAATGAACGGTATCAAGGACTTGAGAAGTTCTTTACAGTCGGTAAGAAGGAAAGACTCGGCTCCCTTCCTTCACCAAGTATACGAGGCAGCCATCCCTGTTCCACGATCACACTCTCAGGTAAATTCTGCTCAGGAATGAGATGACCTTTGGGCCACCCGGCTCAGAAAGTAAGGAAGGGACAACAATAATGTAGGAGGGAGATCGTGTTAAGAATTTAAGAGCCTTGTTTATTTCAATGTCACAGAATAGTAAATCTCCGAAGCACTTCATCACCTAAGCAATATATAACGGCACTTTAAATTTTGCCTTAAAACACAACATAAAAATATTAAAATCTCCTTAATTTCTAAGATTTACTTGTAATTTGTTTTTTTTCTGAAATATTTGTATTGTCATTTATTGTTCTAAAACACAAATAACTTAAACTTGCTTTTTGACTGTTTTTCAGTATACAACTCAGTGATACTGTTTACTTTCATAATGACATATAACATCAGTACCATTTGTCTTTAGAACACGTCTTATCTTATTAGATCAAAACTCTATTCTCATTAAACATAACTCATTAGCCTCTCATTAACCCCCAGCTAATACCATTCTTCAGTCTTCTTGTATCATTTTTTTTATTCTGCTTAACTCATTCATATAAGTAGACCAGTATATTTTATTTAGTACAGTGTTGCAAGTTTTATCATGTGGAAGAATGTGGAAAAATTACATTTTATAAAATAAAGTGTAAAAAATATGATGAGACTATGTAAGTCACTATATATCTATTTATCTTTGATCTTATGTATGTCCCATACTTCTCAAACTCTAGGGGAAATAGTTGGAAAATCACTGTTAAAATATTATGTCTATAAAGGAAAGCAACCCTTTCTTTTATGCTGCATTTGTTTAACTCTTGAAACTGTGTAACTTTATGTGTCTAAAATACCCTATTGGGCTAATAAAGAAGTGAACAGCCAGTAGCTAAGCACGAGAAAGGATAGGTGGGGCTGGGAGGCAAGGAGGGTAAATAGGAGGAGAAATCTGGAAAGAGAAGATGAAGGAGCCAAAGAAGGAGGGGAGGATGACATCAGAGGCCAGCCACCCAGTGACACGGCAAGTTATGGAGTTAGAAGTAAAGAAAGGTATATAGAATAGAGAAAGATAAAAGCAGTTCTTCTCAGGTCATGAGTGCAATGGTTGCAGCACATGAAGAAGAGCATTTTATGCTCCTTCTCCCCATCTTCTGGCTTTAACATTCCATCCATGTCTCTTCTACTACGTTCACTGAACATTAAAGTTTGTGGACCTTACCTTATTTTATACTTTGTTTTACGTTATCATCTTCCTGTTTCAGAAGACAAAGTGTGGATCCCAGACAGCAGCTTAAGTGAGCATGCTGATGGTGCAGATGCCTTGCATGATCTGCCAAGTGCTGAAAATCCACTTCCTAATCTGCAACAGCAAAAGACAGGTACAGTCAATGGGAAAGCAGCAGTATCATGTTGCTGGCCTCCTCTCTTTGCTTCTTTGATTCTTGCCCAATTATTATTAGTCATCCAAAATGTTTTTTCTTTGCCGTTATACCCCACTCCAAAATCTAAAGGCAGAAAATCTAGCCAACAAATGAACTCATTATTTCTCTCAAAGACAGATTATATTGTTTAGCTATTTTCCACAGTAACATATTATGAATCATATTGCAAATATAGCTCAGAATATGATATGCTTTGAGCAACCCTCAAAGAATATCCATACAAGTTCTTTATAGTTTTGCTGCTTTTATGCTTTATTTCATATGCTTTACTTGATTCATTCCATTAAATAAAAATACATTCTCTCATACAATTCATCCTGACCACATTTTACCCTCTCTTTACTCCTACAATTTCCCTCTTCCCCAGCTCTTCCAGATTCATTCCCCTCTGTTTCTCTTCACAAAGAATAAGCCTCCAAGAGCCAACAACCAAATAGTCAAAATAAAATACAATTAGACAAGGCAAAAGCCCTCACACCAAAGCTGATAGGACAAAGCAACCCAACAGGAAGAAAGGAGTCCTAGGAGCAGACAAAGAAAGTGAAAAACTCACCTGCTCCTACAGTGAGGAGTCCTATAAAACACCAAGGTAACAGCCATAACACATACGCAGAGGACCTGGCAGAAACCCTTGCAGGCCAGGTGCTTGCTCCTTCAGTGTTTGTAAGCCCATATGTACCCTGCTTAATTCATTTAGTGGGACGTGTTCTCCTGGTGTCCTCAGGCCCTCTGATTCCTTCTATCTCTCTGCTTCCTACTCCATAGGATTCTTTAAGTCCTAAGGAGAGAGACTTGAAAGAGACCTACAGATCTTGTGATTATCTATACCCATTTGTAAAAATCACTGAACTTTATTGAGGTTGCATTAGGACCAGGGTCGATATCATTTGTACTTAAATCTAATGTTCTATATTTTTTACAGTGGGTTCTTTTATTTTTAAAGATTATGATTCCATTTATTTACTTAGTGTTATGTGTACACAGTTATATATATATATATATATATATATCTGTTGGCTCTCTATTATAGTTACTTTCCTGCTTCATTTACCCTCCGTAGGGTTAGCATATTACTCCTATTCCATAATACATGCCAAAGTATATCTGCTTTATTCTGCATTTCATATGTAGTTGTAATATATATATATATACATAAAAGAAAAATTTAAATCAGTTCAGTACAGTTATGTGTAGCATGTTAGCACCATGTGAGGGTCTGGGGACAGAGGATGCATGGGTATTGTTCCTGGTCTCAGCAAGATTGCAACGAAGGAGGAATACTTGACAAGAATGCTATTTGCTTTGGTTTAAAAACTCTTTTCAAGCTGGGTGGTGGTGGCGCATGCCTTTAATCCCAGCACTAGAGAGGTAGAGGCAGGTGAATCTCTGTGAGTTCGAGGCCAGGCTGGGCTACAGAGTGAATTCTAGGACAGTCAGGACTGTACCACAGAGAAACCCTGACTCAAGCCCCCCCCCCGCAAAAAAAAGAAAGAAAGAAAAAGAAAAGAAACAATATTTTTCAAGACAAAAATTTAATTACATATGAGTTGTTCACTTGTCTAAGATTTATATATCTTTTTTGCCCTAAATCCGTCAGCTAGCGTTAATCCTTTCCGTTTGAGTTTGTCGTGATTTCCTGTCAGATATAAAATTTTTAGTATCAAACTATCGATTTGTGATTAAACTTTTTGGAGCTCTATAATTAGATGCCTATTGTCACATCAAATTGAAAAGCAGTCTCAAGTATTCTGCTTCCTGCCTCCTGAGCAGGGAGAAAGAACTGTGTTTTAAGTTCTATGTATTGTTGAAAATACATTTAGACACCTGCTGTGAGAACTCTGTTACTAAGACACATCTTCCCAAGTAAATAGCCAAAAGCTTTTAGGTATCTGGGGCACATCCATCAGTGAGTACTTACTATGAAACACCTTGAATGTAGCACCTGTCCTAGGCCAGCCACTTCCCTTTTATCCCCAGTGGCTGGCAGTGGCTAGACACTAAGCTTAGAGGCCATCCAAAGGTTCCCAGATGCCAGTATCAACACCAACTAGAAAACATGTTATAATGCAAATTTGCTGATCTCATCATTAAAGATGTTGAGTTATACAGAATTAAGACACCTGATGATCTGCATCTGTCAGTCATTCTCTGCTGTGTTACGGTAGAATCTTCAAAAGTTCTATTTTGAGAAAACTGCTAAATATAAGGACATACAAGTTAAATTATAGTATATTAGTTATAATAGTGGTGTGTGTGCGCGCATGCACTTATAGTATTTTTTGGAAGAGATGATAAAATAGGTATGTCAGATATTAGAGATCATATGACATTTTAGTTGAGTCTTTAAATAATAACAGTAACCAGTAAGGGAGTGAGGAAATGGGTAATGAACAGAGGTAGTGGCCTGAAATAAAATTAAATGCTCTTGGCAGTGAAGCAAGCTACAGAGACTTTTATACTCTGAACTAATGCCAGTAGAGGTAGGAATTTTAATTGCCAAAATATCTGCGAAGGTAAAATGTATAGAATACATACATGTTTAGAGGCAAGCCTCTTCCTCATTCAGTCTTCCTCAAAACTTCCTGTGACTGTATGCAACACTGTGGGGCACCTTCAGCAGGACACTTAAGTCAAGTTGACTTGCACTAGCTTCATGTATTCATTTGTAAATGCTGCCTACCTTCCCCTAAATGCAGCCCAAATTTAGCCACTTAAACTTTCATTTCTCCTAATGAGTGCTCTGTGGATGTCTGTTTCTATTTCTTCCACCAAACACCATGACCTAAAAGCAAGTTGGATTGGAGAGGGTTTATTTGGTTTACACTTCCATTTTGCTGCTCTTCACTGAAAGAAGTCAAGACAAAAAGTCAAACAGGACAGGATCCTGGAGGCAGGGAGGGGAGCTGTTTACTGGCTTGCTTACACAGGCTTTCTCTGCCCACTTTCTTGGAGAGCCCACAACCACCCACCCAGGACTGGGCCCTCCCACACTGATCGCTAATTAAGAAAATGCCTTACAGCTGGATCTCATGGAGGCATTTTCTCAACTGAGGCTTCTTCCTCTCTGGTGACATTTGCTTGTGTCAAGCTGGCACACAAAACCAGCCAGTACCATGTTAAATTTTGGCTTGTGCTCCAAAATCCCTTTTTACTCTTTGAAAAACTCTCCTAATATGATTAGTTTTCTAACAAATTCTGTTTATAATAAATGAGTAGGTTGTTTATGCTTTCAGCCAGGAGATTAGTTTATATATTTTATAACTTATGGGGTCTATATTTTAAAATGAACAAAGGTTGTGACATTTAGTTGACTAAAAGAATACTGCAGCTACCTGTGGAAGGTCACACACACACACACACACACACACACACACACACACACACACACACACAACCTTCCTGAAGAATAATTCTTACCTGATGTGCTCCCTCCACTCTCCCCACTGCATCTCCTCCCAGCCCGGTCTCTCCCTGGCTCCTCTATGTTCTAAGGCAGATCACACGATTATTTTTAGCCTAGGGATGTGTTTCTCTCTTTCATACAGGATGCTTTGCAAACTCCCACTCCATCCTTAGATCCTCCTGGGAATGCTTGCCATCTCAGATCAGATGCTGTTCCAGTGAGGTCTTTGAGGCCACCCTACATATTGCTGGTCCCCAAGTCCTTCACCTTCTTTCACTCTTTCTTTACCTTCACTCTTCCTTCACCTTCCTTGACTCTTCCTTCTGGAAGCCATGGTATAACACGACTTATATTTCTCATGCATTCTTCCTTGGTCAGAAAGCAAATAGTAGCCTGTTTACTCTTTGGTGATTCCTTAGTGGTGAAGGCTGGTTCTAGTATTTTGGTGCAAATTGACATCAGAGACAATATCTGATTTGTTTTAGAATATCTTGATTTGGATAGAGAATTTGGCAGATTTAAGAGTTAATAAATGATTTTTATCATTGAATTAAGTATTAATTCACTGGTTCTCAGAGTTGGATGGAATTTAAGACATTACACTAATCCTGTATTTTGAGGGTGAGATTTAGGTTATGTGTCAAATCACAAACTGATTTCTGACTCAGTGAGTAACATAATATGTTTCTTAGCAACCTAGCTAAGTATTTCCCCCATACCCCATGATTACATGTTTCTAGAAATCTTAGAAAATATTTCTATTTTTAATAGTAATGCTTTGAAATATGCAGAGTAACAGTATTATAATTTTTAAAATGTAATTCATGGTTAAAGTATTGGGATCTTTGATAAAAAATATTGTTACTAAAATGCTACCCAAGGAGGCTGGAGAACAGTTCAGTTGATAAATTACTTTCCAAGTTTGCATTGAGACATGAGTATAATGCTAGAGCTCATATAAAAGTCAGGGACAACAGAGTATTCCTATAACCCAGACACTAGAGAAGGAGAGACAAGATGATCCCTGGAGCTAGCGTGGCCAGCCAGTCTAAACTGAATCAGTTTGAGAAATACTGTCTCAAAAATATGAGTGGCTGAAGAAGGAATTCTATATTGACCCCTAGCCCCTGTACACCTGCACAGAAAGAAAAAAATGCTACTCCAAAGCATATGCTATAATTGTGTCATCAAATTCTATGTTACACATAGAATAACAGTAGCATTATTTGGTGATTGATTTATGTGTCATAACCTCATCAATAGTTTTGTGTCCAGTACGTCACTATGTTTTGTCTTTTCAATAGTTAGTCTAGTTACAATACTAAGCATAGAGAATATAATTAAACCACTACCACAGAGAATTTATTATATCTAGAATCTGACAGAAATCAATATTAATCATGTTCTGATACTCCATTGCTGATGATGGCACCAGTTGCTCCAAAAACAGGTAGGTGTGTGTGTGTGTGTGTGTGTGTGTGTGTGTGTGTTTAGTAGGGGATGATAGCTTCAACTGCCATTTTTCATCAGGGGTATCTTTCATGTTGTGTTGAGTATTAAATTTAACAATGATATTAGTATGTTCAGGAATAAAATTCTAAAGTGAATGATAAGTCTACCTCAAGGAAAATAAATAAAAAAAAAATCTCTGTGTTTCGGCGACTCCAAACTATAGTGGAGCATATTTCCAGCCGGAAAGATGGTCTGTCCTCTTGCTCTGTGGTGAGCATATCTGATCTATCCCCTGGGTACGTTTTCTTTCAATTGAGATCAATTAGCTTCAAATTCAGTGGTAACCAGATGCTGCTGAAAGCACCAGCCAGTGCAGGCCTGAGTTATCTCAAGGGCATCCATGGAATTTGATAGTTTTCTCACTTCCCTTTGTTGCTGTTGCTGCTGCTGTCAAAATATCAGACCTTACTAATAACTTCTTCCTTTTATTTGCTCTGTTTCAATAAGCAATATAAATTCTTTTACATTTTGCATTTGATGCAGCACCATAACACAGAAGAAAGAACAATATTTCTTGAGAATCCGGGATGTTTGATTTCTGTAAAGAATTACTGCCGTAGCTGCTGTTCTGCTAGGGGACGGCATAATTCTGGGTGAGGGGGCAGAGTGCTGCTTTCTGACTATGAATGACTTATTGAATCAGTCCACATTCTATAAAGGGAGACCACTTTTCAATTCTGATCATCAAAATATTCCTTGAGGGCATTTTAACAAGAATGAACACATAGGCATATGCCTGTTGATTCACTTTCTTTAAAACTTCTTTTTTTGCACTGTCACAAAAGGGTCAGAGACTTAATTTATTCATAATTTCATTTAGCAAAATCATTTTTAAAACTGATTTCTGCAATGCTCTTTTAAGTCAGTACCCTCTGTGTGTTATGGTGAGTGGTTATGAACTATTTACATTCTACAACCAGATGCTCATGAGAGTGTTCACATACTATAGATTAAGAGGGGGAAGAAGGAAGGAAGACAAACTGATTCTTAAGTTTATACAGGGTGACTTCTCTAGTTACCATTTTGCTTTTTACTTTTAAATTTCCCTTTGATTCTATATGGTTACATGTCAGTGTATCCTATCTTTCCCCTCTCCAATGCAGTGCGCTATTTTTCTAGAATTTAAGGAACACGTAAGGGCATCCAGCTGTCGGATGGACTGGAGCGGAGAATGCATGCTAGGCTGCTCTGAAGCTGGCTTATTGAATGGGCATTTTGCCTAAACTGCTGTAGATTAGATTCTCTTTTCCTGAGTATTGAAAAATGACTCAGCGGAGTTATTTATGTCACTGTGAATGTAATTTGGGATTAATTAACTGTGGGTAGCTCAAATAAGTGACAGCCAAAGCCACCAGCATTATGGCATGCTTTGTGTCTAGGAGTGTAGTCATTTGTATTGTAAACATACAGAGGGGCTGGTGCATGCTGGATGGTCAGGCAGTAAAGTGTGTGCCGTCTAAGCACTGGGTCCTGAGTTTGGCCCCTAGATCCTGTGTAAAAATGTCAGGCATGCTGGTGTATGCTTTTTCTCCAGGGCAGGGAGCTGGGATGGTTGCTATAAGAACAACAGTGGTACTCATTGTCCAAACACTGGTAAACCTAAGCTAACGAGAGGATTTCATTCAAATGAGTTGGAAGGTGTTCCTGAGATGAGAACTCCACTCTCCATCCAGAAGCACACCCATTTGTGTGCATGTTCTCACATACACATGCATGAACACACTAAATTAAACAAACGATACACACTTGGGCTCTTAAAGCAGCTGTCTGCTTCCTTTTCTCATCGCAGGCCAGAAATCCCAGAGACCTTCTACAGCGAACTTCCCTGTTTCCAGTTCTGCTCGCAAAGGCTCCAGCTCTCATTTGTCCTCTTATCCCCGATCAAGAAGTGTAGCTGCTCAACCCCTATCCAGAGCTGCTTCTGAAATTTCAGAAATTGAATACATAGACGTCACTGACCAGAATGAGCCTTTCCTAGATAACGCAGAAGATCAGCAAGCTTTAGAGAGTTTGGAGAAAGAGTTAAACACATTGAAAAACCTTGCAGGTAAATGACAGCCTTGACGAATGAAATGCTGTAAAAAACTGTTTTCTGCTTCGGTCTTTACATCTTGCTCTACAACAAGCGAATGAAGAAGACATTTCCTTCCCATGTGTCTGTTTCCTTAGATATCCCCAATACCACACAAAAGTAGTCATACAATATATGGTTTCTTAACACACAGAAAAGCTGGCCCTTTTCAACCCATGTAATACTCAAAAACTATTTGACATAAGAACCCTTATACTTAGCGCCAGCATTGTGTCTCCAAGTATAAAGCCATTTGACTAAGTCTGACAACTAGAATTTCATCCCAGGTAGAATTCCCCAAGTTTCCCTCTGACTTCCTTATGTGTGCAGTGGTATGTATATATGTGAATTAACCCACACAAATGAAATGTAATAAAAAAAACTAGTTTAAAAGCAAAATCTTTTTGATCTTTCCTTCAAGTGCAATGAAGGATTACTGTCTTTATCCTTGTGAAATTGTCTGTACAGCGACCTTGTGGGAAAATTGAGCTGCTAGGATTCTTGAAGCAGTCCTTTCCTACCTTACTGTTTTCAACAGAATACTGCCTAGTTAACTATATAAAACTGCCCTTTATAGACCAGAAACGGTAGAAAATTGACAGTTTCTTCTAATTTTGGTGCATATTTTTTAACATTTAAGAACTGGAAGAGGAAAAAAACTAGGAAACTGATAGTATTTCTGCTTTAGTTTTTTTTTATTTTAATTCATCTCTAAGATAAAGATGAAGAATCATTCATTTGTTCACTTTATTAAATCCTGTGCTATTCTAGAGTATAGTAAATACATCTCAGTGAATTATCACTTGTTATCTTGTCAAGATTTCCTTCTAGTTTGCTTCTTGGTCAAGATTCTGTGGATTAAGTTCTCTGTCCTAATCCATAGGCCTATTATAATGATATTCTTAAAAATACCTGGCTTTGGAATGTCTTTTTAAATATTTCTTTAAATATTGTGTGTGCTTGGGTATATATATA
>NW_026067939.1:9337549-9384093 GCF_014885135.2 Alexandromys fortis | reverse complement strand
GCAGGGAACCCTGACTGCCCCTCAGACTGGAGAATGATGAGGAGAGAAGGGGGAGGGGGAGTGTGTCATGACAAGGGTGGAGGTCAAAGGACAACCTTGCAAAGCCACTTCTCTGGCTGCAGCTTTACATGGGTGACCCAGCTCAGCCTTGGAGCCAGGCTTGCTCAGCAAGAGCTCTACCTGGAGATGCCCCTTGCTGGCCCGCACACTGTGTCTTTTATGACTGACCACTTCAATGTATGTAGCTAATAGATCTGAACTTCCTTTCCTTTGCACAATAGCAGACACTCACCCTCTTCAGTCCCTGTATTCCCACTAGAAGTTTTGGTTGTTTGAGCCTAATAGTCTCGCTGTTTTTCCCCAAAGAGAGGGCTATGTGGCTCTGTTACCTGATGTGGGTCCACTTTAGAAACCCATGAGAACGTTATACTTGAAACACTGATCAGCTTAGAATAGTAACATGTTGTCTCTTCTTTTAACCGGCACTTCCTTGGCTCTGGATCCTGTCTGTGACATGATTCAATGCTGTCTTACTTTACAACCTCATCATTTCTTTCTCACACTTCGTTCCTGAAAGAATATGTTAAACATCCTTTGTTTAACTGTTTTATTCATTTTTTAATTTTTTCATACACTGTATTGTAATCATACTTTCTTTAAGCCCATGGCCTATCTCACCTCATATCCTTGGCCACTCAGTGACAAGACTAGGATGATTCTATTTCACTACTCTTAAAGTGGCAGCCTTTCTTTCTGACTACAGAATAAATTCCTTATTTTCAGAAAGAAAAAATTCTGCTTTTGTATCTTAGAATTGGTTTCTGTTACAGTCTGCCTTCTCCTGCTGGGAACCTATTTCCTTTAGTTGAATCCACTTTTAACTATGTATTTCCAATATGTCCTTCAGTTACTTTATTATCTGGGCTTCTCCCAGTTGCTGTCTTCCAACAGAAAGTCCAAAAATCTGATTATTGTTCAGTTTACAAGACTGAATGTTTCAGCTGGTCTTCAGAATATGCCAGCATTCAGAAGAAGTAGGCTCTAATGCTAGTGAAAACCAACAGAAAGTCCAAAAATCTGATTATTGTTCAGTTTACAAGACTGAATGTTTCAGCTGGTCTTCAGAATATGCCAGCATTCAGAAGAAGTAGGCTCTAATGCTAGTGAAAAAATGGGCTTCCTAGTGAGAATGAGGGCCAGCAGGCATAGAATGAGAGCTTTCTTTTTTATATCCTTTATATAGGCAGTCACCAGAAGGTGTGGCCCAGATTCAGTTAAGGTCGATATTCCTATCTCAAATGATCCAATCAAGGAAAATCCCTCACAAGTGCACCCAGCTGCTTGAGTTTTAGCTAAATCCAGATGCAGCCAAGTTGAGAGCCAAGAATAGTCAACATGGTTGCTTTGCAAGGTTTTTATTTTCACGTGTATTTGGTGTGCTTTTTTATTGCTTTATAAATAATACCATTAAAAATTTCCACCTCCTCCCCTACTCCCATTTCTCTCCTGCTCCTCCCTCCCCCTCCTCCTCCAGTCCTAAGAGAGGGCAGGGTATCCTGCCCTGTGGGAAGTCCAAGGCCCTCCCCACTCCAACCAGGCCTAGGAAGGTGTGCATTAAAACAGACTAGGATCCCAAAAAGCCAGTACATGCATCAGAATCAAACCCCAGTGCCATTATCATTGGCTTCTCAGTCAGCCATTGTCAGCCACATTCAGAGAGTCCAGTTTGATCACATACTCATTCAGTCCCAGTCTAGTTGGCCTTGGTGAGCTCCCATTAAATCAGCCACACTGTCTCCGTGGGTGGACCAGCCCCTCATGGTCCTGACTTCCTTGCTCATCTTCTCCCCTCCTTCTGCTCTTCAACTGGACCTTGGGAGCTCAGTTCAGTGCTCCGATGTGGGTCTCTGTCTCTATCTCCATCCATCACCATATTCAAGATATCTATCAGTATGGCTATGGGACAAGGCAGTTTGGTGTGCTTTTCTGAAGCTTAAATTCTATAAGGATTTTAAAAACCAGTTTACTAATGATAGCGGCTTCACTTTTTCTTTGATATATTTGATAGAATTTCTGAAATAATTCCAAACTTTTTGAAAATTTGTAAAATAATAGAATAAAAATGGAGCAAACTCAGTTATATGTGTATGTTCTTTCTGAGAAAGAGAGTTAGAAGAGAGGATGAAAGAGAGGCAGAGGGAAGGAAGAAAGGTGGGGGAGGGAGAGAACAGAGTGAGAGAATGCATTTTGTGTTTCTGTACTTTTAAGATTCATTTGAAAGTTAGTTACAAACATTGTGACTTTATCAAAAATCATGCCAGTATTATCTTCATGAACAAGAAAACCTCTTACACGTGTGCTGCCGTGCTCAGAGTCAGTCAGTTAACATGATGAAGATGCTTCTCTATTCCACAGGACATGATTAACAGTACTTACTGTCCTGACACTTTTGTTAGAACTCACTATTATTCTGGAAAAAGATCCAATTGAGCAATAAGTGACCATTTAATTTGCTTTGTTATATTGGATCTTTGACATTAGTTTTGTTGTTGTAAAAGTAGTTTGTTTTGTTATTTCTTTTGTAGGCAACAGATTTGTGTGGTATATTTTCAAGAACTTAAAGTATTTTTTCTGCCAAATTAATTTTTTTTTTCTTTTTTAGTTACTTGTTATAGTATTGACAGGTCCTGTCTCCTCCTTCAATTCTCTAGTGTCAGGAGTTAGGCATGTAGTGCAATGTGAGGCTTTCATTTAACATTTCAGCTCAAAGGCCGAATGGGGGAGAAGAGAAGAGCTCAAACCTAAGAGTTAGACATTGTAGCACAGCCGCTGGAGCTAAAGGAACTTGGGTCTAGTATCATTGTATAGTGAAAGACTATTTTCATGTGTGTGTCTCCTTTCTCATTTTCACAAGTGAAGGTGGTGGTATTTCTTTTAAATATAACACAAACTTTTAGGAGTTTTGTTTCATAGTAAATCTTATCAAGAATCCTCAAATATAAATGAGATTAGGTGACTCTGTCTGATTGCTTTGGGATTGTGAGGGAAGAACATAATCTCAAACTTAATTTATCTAAGTGTATCGTAATTTGAAAATCACTGAGCTAAATAATTTTATGGAAGTTTCATTCTGTAAATATATTGAGGTCTATCTTTCAGTGGGAACAATGTAATTGAGTTTCGGTGGGGGAAATCTCTTTGCTCCAAAACTGAAAGTTACTATTAACTCTCAAAAGCTAAATATTTTTTAGTCTAGTGCTAGAATATTGTTTGTTTAGTGTTTATTCCTTCCAACTAGGAAGTTAATTATCTGACACTTTTATAAAAGGGAAAAGACTAGCAGCACCCACTGAGGGTGATGATCTAAATCATCATAATATGTTATGGTAACTTAGATGGCTTAATGGGCTGGAATATAGTTCAGTTGGTAGAGTGCTAACTTATACAAAGCTCTGGATTCTAACTCTACTACCTCATAAACAGTACATAGTGGCTCACATCTGGAACCACAGAGCATGCAGCTGGTAGAGATAAGAGCTTGTGAAGTCAAGGTGATCCTTTGCTATATAATGAGTCAACCTAGCCTACCTAGACACTAAGTTACATCAATGTAAGAAAGAATGAATTGAGATCTCTCATAGAAATATTTATTTCCATGTTGTATTTCAAGTAAAAGTTTGTATAAAGATGACTTCAGATTTATCTACTCCTCTCCCTCCTTCAAATACAAAAGATCACCTAACACTAAGAAGCCAAAAAAAAAAAAAAGAGTATTGCAGAACAAACAAGCACATAAATAATAAAGAATCTAAGGTGCAGGCAAATTTACAAACTGCACAATGATCTCCTGTTACAAGGGATTACTTCATTTCATTTTGAATTTTGTGAATGGTCAGGCTATTTGGCATAATTCACCAGAAGCACGTATATTTCAAAAATCATTATCATTGTGGTAACTTGACACCACGCCTTTGTTTATTTCCCTTTCTCTTTTCCCTCCTTCCTTTTTCTTTTCTTTCCTTTTGGGGTTAGTTATTGGCCCCAGGGTTTTCCACATGTTAACCAAGCACTGTACCCCTTCCCCTGGACTCCCTGGAATCTCACCCCCTGCCAAGCATTGAGAAATGGATGGGAGGCAGCAAGTCTGTGCTGACCATCTTTGTGTGCTGTTTGTCATTCATCCTGGGTAAATCCCAGCACCACACGATATTCACATGTTTCTTGGATGTACGTGCTAGTGATATATGGAAACACATGTTTCAGATCCTTCAGAAAAACCTCAGAGTCTACCCTCAGAAGAGCTACCAGCCTTCACCCGCTATTCTCTGAATTTCAATCAGATGTCCGACGAACTCCCGGAGATGCCTTGTGATGAGGACAACTGTGAAACTGAGATGAGGTAAGTAAGCCTAGACCTTCCTACAGGAAGATGGCACATAATAGCTTAGATGAGCTCAGTTTTCTTTACTATATAAGAATATTTGCTCAAATGTGTGAAATTTATAACCGTTTTTATTTTATTTGTTTGGAACTTGTGCTGACCTAGTATTGTGATTTAGTAAAAGACTTATAAAATTGTTACTTTAATTGAAAGACATTGCTATGTAGTGTGGGTCATTAAAAGGGGACAAAGGCAATAACCCCTCCCCCCAGGATTATATTGAAAAAAAGTTGTCTTGCTTGAATTAATTAGTATAATACATCTCCATAGTTCACATTAATAGAATCTTACCCAATGTAAAGATTAAAGACTAGAATATTGATTGAGAAGTTTTCCCTTTAAAATTGACTCTGGAATTTCAATTTGCATAACTTTACTGCTCATTGCAAATGGGAATCACTTTAAAAAGATATAGAAGTCAACTTGACACATGTTCAACAAAGCAATGAGTTTGGCACTGGCAGTTTTGAAGGAGGACTTTCTTTTAAAATAAGAAAATAAATTCAAAATAAAGATCCTTTAAATATAAGCCCCTAGGATTGGCTTGCATTCTAATGCTCAACTCTAAGGGAATTAAGAGTGTGTAACTATGTCTTTCTGAAAGAGAAAAGCTTTGCCTGAGCTCCTGAACTTTTTGCATGTCAATATAAATAACACTTTAAAAATGAGTAGCATAGAAGTAGTTTTTCCCGTAAAATGTTATTAAAACCCAACTAAATCTATATGTGTTGTCATAATCATTTCACAAAAGAAATTTAATACTAAAAATACAGAGGGATGCATGATATAATGCAGGATGTACAACTAAAAGGATCACACAATAACCACCTGACAGCCCTTGTAGCCTTGTCCCAGCTGGTTCACAGGTGAGTAAGGAATTGTTAATTTGAGCCTGCTTTGGATTTAATAAAATTGTCTGTAAAGATGTCATGTCTATCAGAAGATGAACATTTTCACACTTGATGGCATACATGGGCTGGAAATCCTAGTAACTTTGGACCCAATTATTTGAGTAATACAGAGGATTTTGTTCTCACAAGCTATGTTTGTTTCTAAACCACAGACACTCACGTGTTAGAACTTTGGGCAGTCCACATCTTTCTACAGATAAAATACAAAACAAAACAAATCGAACAAGAACCAAAAACAGGCAAGTAATTAGTGTCATTGAATTTTGGCTTTGGTTGATCTTAGTGACTATCCATATAGTTTTAATTTACTGTACACAAGGGAGTGATTTATCTGAATGTCTATTCATTGGGATTCTTTTAAGCAGCCAATATCATGATGAATGTTCTTAATGATGACCCTGAGGCTCTGCAGGTTTTAGAAGTTTCTTCTAAATCATGAGGGAAGAGCACTACTGGAGCCCATAAATAGTCTCTCCCTTTGCGACAGTTGTAGTTTGGTTTCCTGCAAGTGGGGAGATAATGAGAATTTCTCATTATGAGGAGACTGAGTATATCCTAGGTGCATGAAAACTTACTCTCCCATTCAGCCTGCTTTCGATGGCTTCAGTGTAGGTAGTCTTAATTGTAAGACAAATGGAAGCTGAAACTTGGTGCCCTATGCTGTGTACTGATCTTCTCGTGCATTTACAGCACTTCTGGAAGAAATACCGAAAGGCAGTCTTTGCTGTCACTAGGTGATTATGGTACAGATGAGGATGAGGAAGATTTTCTTGACAAGCAACATGTCTCTACACTTCCATGGGTGAAGGATGTATAACAGATCGTTCCTTCTCCACTTTGTACCCAGAATAAATCAAACAACTGAGTGACTAACGTGTCCAGGTGTTGGAGATTATTAGCGGCTCAAATATTTTCAAGCTGGGAAACTCATAAGGATTCGCGATGGTAAAAGTGGCAGATCCTTTTCTTCCAGATGCCATATTGTATGTCAAACACACATCTATATTGCAGACCACACTGGTAATGGGTAAATTTATGTCAATGAAACTTACCTTAGAACAGAAAACTATTGGGTTTAAGCTGACGAATGTTTCTTATGTAATTATATTTGATAATTACATCAAAAGAGAATATTCTCTATGGCCATGTCAGCAAGGCCATCATCAATGCACTTAAAATTATGGTGCTTTTTCCTGTGAATTGTTTTTGAATACTGAGTAATGGCAGCTTCTAAAGTTCCTTGATGCAAAGGGGAATAATAAGATATAAAATAAAGTGGATATAATATTTGTTTTAGTTCCAGTACATTTTTAAAAAGAGACCTCAAGGCAGACTGAGAAGCCAATGATAATGACACCGGATTTTGATTCTACTGCATGTACTGCCTTTTTGGGATCCTAGTCTGTTTGGATGCACACCTTTCTAGACCTGGATGGAGGGGGGAGGCTTGGACTTTCCAAAAGGCAGGGCTCCCTGACTGCTCTTAGAACTAGAGAGCAAGGGGAAGGGGGAGTGGGGGGAGTCGGAGGGAAATGGGAGGATTGGAGGAGGTGAAAATTTTTAATAATAATAATAACAATTTTCCACCTCCTCCCCTCCTCCTTTATTCCTATTATTCATAGATTTTTATCTTTTGTAATGTTACAGATTTCCTCTCTGTTTTGTGCTTGGAAGATTTTTTTCTTTTAAACACTGCTTGGCCCATTAGTTTTAACCTCTTATTGGCTAGGTCTTATTATTGATCTAACCAATTTCTAATATTCTGTGTTGCACCATGAGCTGGCTCACCAGGAAAGATCTTAACCTGCATCTGTCTGGAGTGGGAGAATCACGGCTTCTTTCTCCCAGCATTCTCTTCTGTCTACTCCACCCACCTAAGGGCTGGCTTATCAAAGGAAGTTTTTATATTTAACATTTTGTTTAAGAGAGGTATATATACTTCTATCTTGTCTTCAATGCCTGTGATTTTCTTTTCCATCTCTTGTAATCTCTTGGTGACACATGCCTCTGAGCCTCTTATTTATAATCCTAAAACTTTCATTTTCATATTTCCTTAAGTTTGGGTTTTCTTATTTGAGTTCATTTATACATCAATGCCTTGCATTGTTTTATTATTTCCTTCAACTGCTTATTTGCCTTTTCATAGATTTTTTTCAAGAGGCTTATTCATTGCTCTTTGAGGATCTCTATCATATTCATAAAGACATCATCATGAAGGCCCTTCCCCTGTGCTTCAAAGATGTTGCATTTCTCAGGGTCTACAGTAATAAGATTGATAGGCTCCATAGAAGACATGTTTTTTTCTGTCTGTTATTGATTACGTTTTTAATCCTGGAGTCTTGGAATCTGCGTTAGCGATTATTGTCATTCTTTGTGCTAATATGCGGTCTTATATTTGTTGGATTTACGTTTTATTCATTGATTTCAGTTGTCTTCTCTCATTCTTAGGGGAGTGTGTTTGCTGTGTATAGCCTGATAGGGCATTGTTCTGGGTTCATGCCAGGCATGGCTACTGGAGTTTTCTGATTAGAATTTGTATTGAGAACTATTTTTTTTGTTTGTTTGTTTTGTTTTTTGTTTGTTTGTCTTGGTTTTTCGAGACAGAGTTTTTCTGTGGCTTTGGAGCCTATTCTGGATCTAGGTCTTGTAGACCAGGCTGGCCTTGAACTCACTAAGAACCACCCTCAGCTTCCTTCCAAGTGCTGGGACTAAAGGTGTGTGCTACCACCTGAGTGGCTGAGAACTAATTAAGAATGGGATTGGCTGATAGCTGGGGTGGGGTTGAGGTGGTTCATAATCTCCAAAAAGAGGAAGGAATGCAGGATGTTCTAAAATGAACTGCTTAATCTCCTGGAAACAGAGGTAGAGAGTAAGGAGAGGTCACAGGAGGTGGTCTACTACAGACCTGTGGATGAGGCTGCTGGGCTTTCATTTGGAGGAGACAAGGGAAAGTGAAGATCTGAAGCTTGATATCGACCTTAGCTATCCTACTTGCTTCTCTGGCAGGGCTGTCTGGGATTTTGCATGGATTCACCTGTTGTAACCGGGGCCTTCCAAAGGAAGGCTGGAGGAGAAGATCTGCTGGACTTGAGAGTGGGGAAGGAGGAACCCGGCCTCACCAGGTGATCTGCTGTGGAGCTTGGGGCAAGCAAGTGGTTTGTGGGAGGATTGTATTGGGAACAGCTCAGTGAAATGTGAGGATCTTCTAGAAGCCTACCCCCTTGAGCACTAATTTTGATTTTTCTTTTAACATGTCTACTTTCACAATTGCATAGACATAGCAGTGAGTCATCCCTCAAATCATCACAGTTGTATAAAAGACCCTTTGGCATCCTTTCTGCTGCTACTGGTTATCTGAGTTATTGTATCGGTAGTCAAAATATATTTTGGCCCTTTTTTAACATAGAAAAATACTTCCTATTAGTATGTTAGCTTCGGCTTAAAGATATTTGACTGTCCTTTCCAGCCCTTGCCCCAAAATATAATTTTTATTGTAGAAAAAAAGTTGTCCTTCCACATGTTTTCTAAAACTCAGTAGTTTTCTCAGCAAGTATAAAAGTGGTTTCTTACTTATGATGGAGATCTGTATCACCCCTGTTCCTTTCATGTAGTCAACATGGTGTTAATCTTTTATGCACTATTTTTGAAGATACCACATTTACGATTCCTGGAGCTACCTGAACAGACGTCTGTATTGTTCACATGGGGTCCCAATGTCAGACAATTACAGTTGCAACTAATCCCTGCTCGGGGAATGAATAAATTTGATGGGATTGCAGATCAAGCATGAGGGCTTCCTTATACAGTTGTTGGTGATCTGAATGCTTCTTCATCACAGCAATGTCCCATACCATTATGGATGAAGAACTTATGGAAACTGCATCATGAAGTTCTTCATTTTTCTTATTTCCCATGTCCTATTATTTCAGAGTTCAACACCATGGGAAAGACCACTCAGACAATCAAGTTTTAATGTTGGAATATGAAGCGGCAGGGCTGCGTCCCCAACACCCTAGCTGCTTGGCTAGCTCATGCCCGAAATAACAACACACAAACTGTATTCATTTAAAGAACTGCTTGACCCATGAACTCTAGCCCTTACAGGCTAATTCTCGCACCTGGACTAGCCCATTTCTAATGATGTGTGTAAGCACCCCAAGGTGCGCTTACCGGAAAGATTCTAGCCTAAGTCCATCGTGGGTTGCAGCTGCCTGGGAGAGCTGAGCATGGCGTCTCTGCTCCAGCAGAGCTGTCGGGTCTCTCCGGGAGCAGAGCAGAGTCTGACCTCACTTCCTCTTCCGCCCAGAATTCTATTCTGTTTACTCCTCCCATCTATGTTCCAAGCTGAGGCCAAGCAGTTGGTTTATTATAACTTAACCAATGAAATCAACAGATTGATATATGACACTCCCACATCACTTCCCCTTTTTCTGTTTAAAAAAAAAAAAAAAAAAAAGAAGGCTTTAACTTAACATCCAAAGCTCTAGAAATGACAGAGACATCTCGCTGCCTGGACAGTCACCCAAAGTTCCTCTGTACCGTTGGGGCATCCATCTTCGGCCTACAGGCCCATAGTTTCCAGCAGACATTTCCACAATGCAGGAAATTTCAAAGGCAGTCACTATCTGCTTGTCCTGAAGAATGTCTTGCAGACTCTTTCATGAAGCAGGAACCCCGAAAGATCATCTCACCTTTAGGCAAGTTCAGCAGTCCTCTCTCTGCGGGTTCTCTGTGTCCAGTTTATGCAATAGTCCAGGCAAGAGCAGTTTCTTGCCAAATGGCTATCAAACTCCATAAGGATCCTCTTCGATGCCCATCTTCCTCTTGAAGTAGATTGGTGATGCCAGGAGCAGAGTGTCTCATTGTCATGAGAAGTCCTAAGTTATTAAAACATTTAAAATGCCATATTCTATAATCTTTGAAAAATATGAAGAATGCCTATCTAAAATATATGTATGCACATCTAGAAAATCTTAACTAACATGACTACAAACTTAACTATTATTAATGATTATTCATTAACAACTTATATTTCCTAATTATACATTACATTTTAAAATGAACTACACAACACAATACCTTAATCAAGATCAAAAATGCATATAACAAAATTGACCTTAAAATCCATACCAATGCAAATTATTCATATCTATATCATATCCCCCTTTAAATGTAAAAGAACATTTGTAAACAATATTTGGGAACATGGGCGTAGTTTTTTCTCTCCAAACTGCTTCCTGCTGAATGGGGGCGCTGTTAATTAGGTCTTTTGTGGTATAACCTGTGTGCTAGTTTCATCTCAGTTGGAAGTTGAGCGAAGCAATTTTTTGAAGGTATTCACAGCAACCGTTCAGGAGGGCGTGGTCCATCATACCATATCGGAATAGAAGAAATGAACAGGGTCTCATCCTCTGTGAAAACAAAATAAGAAACTCCTTTTGAAAGCATCACGTCCTTAGATCCAAATATCAAAGCCAAGGCATTAAAATCTCTACGTTGGATTAGTTCAGCAGCATTTATAAACAAATATCTTTTAGCATCTGTTGCTCCTTCCTCAGCATTCAAACAATTCAAAGAGAGCATAATAGCATACAGTATCAAGATTCTCTGTGTATTTTCCATCTTTGTGAGCTTTATTTTAACCTCTATTAAGTTTATTTTTACTTTCATTTTATATTCTCTGTATCTCTGTCCTGGAATAACTCTGTAGACCAGGCTGTCCTTGAACTCTCAGAGATCTGCCTGTCTCTGCCTCCCAGGCATTGGGATTAAAGGTGTTTGCTACCACACCTTGAACTCACAGAGATCTGTTTGTCTCTGCCTTCTAGGCACTGGGATTAAAGGCGTGTACTACCACACACAACTTCTCTTTTTCTTACTTTTTTTTAAGAACTTTTAACTTTTAGCTTGCATATATTTTTAACACACTGTAAATCATTTAAACATTTTCTTTATCTTTGAATCTCTTTACTGTATCTCTCTCTGTTTTTCTGACCACAGGAGCCTTTAAATTACTGAGCAATATGAGTAGGATTAAAGCCGTGGCTTTGCCAGCTAGATCCAGTCCATTCCTTAGCTTTCCAGCCTCATGGCGGAGATACAGGCTGTAGCCGCGTTTATAGGCACAATTCTATGGCGTTTCAAGGTCCCTGCCAGCAAGCGAGCTACAACAGACAACAGTCAAGTCCTCTCTCTGTAGCTGGACCTCCTGCCTCAGTCAGAGTTTGCCCTGGCAGGACGGCCCAGAAAGCCGGCATTTTTAAACAGCACAACTTTTTTCCTGCTACGGCTGAAAACCAAAAAGCATGCGTTCAGCTTTTCACCAACACCGTTTAAGTGTTTCCTGGCAGGAACTCTTAATGAGCTGCAGGGTTTTGCAGCTGAAGCTGAGTCAGGAAGCCTCTCTTAGATGAGAGCGCTTGCTTGCCTCTAGCAAGCAGAGTAGACCCAAGAAATTTGTTGCTACCAAGAAAACAAACATGCTTTACTCTTTCCCAAGCTTTCTCAGGCTTTTTGTGGTTTCAGTTAGCCACTCGTCTGGGTGCCATTTTAACACACAAATTTTGTTTAAAGTCTATTTGATCACAAACTCTTGGTCAGCTCCAGGACTGCAGGAACCATGGCCTTGACAGATCCCAGGATAGCGAATGGTGCTGCTCACAGTGGTCTAGATCCTAACATACCTAAGACAATTCCCCACAGGTATGCCTTCAAGCCAATGAAGATAGTCCTTCACTGAGACTCAGGTCATTCTAGATTGTTTCAGTTCCAAAATTAAAGTTTGTCATCTAAAATTAGGGAGTAAATTTAGGGCCAAATTGGTATGAATAAGCCATCCATATCAGCATCAAAAATCAACATCAAAACTACTTTCATCATATGGCAATTAGACTAAATGATCCAGGGAGCCAGATTGTAGCAGGAGTTCCAATTGATCTTAGTAATAAAAACCCCGAGTCAGATATAGGGATTAATGCTGAAAGGTCAGAGAAGAGTAGATCAAAGCAGCCACCTACTAGTTCTTACCTCAGACTGAATAGGGTATCCAGTCTCTACAAGTCCTCAGACTGAATTCTATGAAATATTGTTTCCTCCTTCCTTATGATTTCTCTCTTTGCCCAGCCATATCCATTCCTGTTTCCACCTCTCTAGTGCTGGGATTGAAGGCATGTGACTCCTAAATACTGGGATTAAAGGTGTGAGTCACCACTGCCTGACTCTGTTTCTCTTTGAGACTGGATCAATCTCATATACCTCAGGGTGGCCTTGAGGTCATAGAGATCCCTCCTGTCTCTGCCTCCCCAGTGCTGGAATTAAAGGCGTGTGCCACCACTGGCTGGCTTCTATGCCTAACTAGTCATTCACTCCGCACTCTGATCCTCAGGCAAGCTTTATTTGTTATAGCCCACACAAAATACTACCACACCAGATTTACATTTATAGAAAAAATATGAGCCATTGTTCTATATGTTATCATATTTTTGCAATTTATAAGTTAAAAATTTTAAACACTGAAGTTATTACCATTTATAAACACTGTGTATCATACTTTCAGAAAATAAAAATCTTAAAGCATCCCTTTCACGCTTCTCCATCCCTGCTTCTATATAATCTTCTACTTCTTCCTAATTTTCATCCCTAGTTATTTATTACCAGCAGCATTTGCATGAAAACAGCGTTTATTTCCGCAGAGTTCATCTGTGCCTGCAGTCTATCCTTTACCTAAAGTCATAATTCTTTGTTAGTGACACACTGATTGTTCACTAGGTAAATGATTATGATGTTGCAAACAAGATTATGACTTTAGCTGGGGAATAACCAGCAGGCATAAATGAATCCTGAGGAAATAAAGAACCTCCTCATTTAATGCAAATGTCTTACATAGTTATGGAAAATGAGAGGATATTCTTAACAGTCTCCATTAGGTGACAGTGATCTATAAAATGAAAAGAATTAATTGACTGACAAATATTCTTTCTCAAATGCATATAATATACAATTACAGTGATGCAGACAGTTAACAGTGTTTATGCTCTTGTTTGTGGTAGAAGGAAGAGATATGTGCATAAAAAAATAAATACATTTATTTGTGTGAGGATCTCTCTCTCTCTCTCTCTCTCTCTCTCTGTGTGTGTGTGTGTGAGTGTGTGTGTGTGCCCATGCTGAGGCCAGATAAAGATGTTGAGCATCCTGATTACCACTCTCCACCTTCTTCTCTTGAGACAATCTTACTGAATTTGGATGCTACCATTTCAAGTGGGCTGGATGGCCAATTAGCCCTAGTGACCAACCTGTCTCTATCTCACATAGGGCTGGGTGGAGAGATACAATGGAAGCCCAACCTCGCTTTTTCTCAGCACCTGGGGATTGAAATTCAAATTTTAATGTTTGCACATCTACTGCTCTTACCCACTGTGCCACCTGTTCAATTTTCTGTTGCTCATTCTCAATGGTTTTGAAATTAAAATGTAAGCATTAGAAGCATAGACAGTAGATGAGCTTCCCGTATATTTTTTCAGAAACATTTATCTTATGTATTTCCTTCTTTGACCTGTGCCACAACCCTGTAGGAATACCTTGCAGCTGGACAAACTGCAATTTGGTATAACTTCATAAGAAACATCAAATTACAAAGTAATAATCCAGAATATTATTTCTTTACAGAGAAATTAAGTCTGGCCACAGGTAGTCAGGCAGTGCTATAGCAACAACATCTTATGTGACATTTTCATCCTAAAGGTCATTTTATCATCCAAGGCAGTGTAGATTTCCATCCATCACCATCCTAGTCTCAAGCTTCAGAAAAAGTTCAATAAAAAGACCCAATTAGGGACCACTTGGCTGTCATTGTACTTTGCTTACAAGACTTGTGCTTACATCTTATTAACAAGAATGTAGATATGTTTAGATGCAAAGAAAAGACATGTGAAACAGAGCTAAGGTTGTGTTACTGGAGAAGACAAGAAGAGAGGATAGTAAAGGCATGTGCCATTCTTAACTGTTTGTGACACTGTCCTTATGACTCTTACTGGTTGCTTTCAGAACCTATGGTCATTGCAGCTATGCGAGACTGAAATATGTGATAAAAATCAGTATTTGCACAAGTCACATTTTGAGGCACTACTATGCTTTACCTGCTTATTATATAAGCCATCCCTCCACTGTTTTGTTGTCTATACAAAGGCACACCAAACACAAGAAAACTCAATCATTATTTAGATTAAATTTATCACCTTCATTCTTCTTAAAATACATCCCACATCTTTTAACAATTTAGACTTTGGGCTAATGCCCAAACCCAAGCTTCCTTGGCAAAGACTTCCAGTGCAAAGTGTTAAAGAAGCATTGCGATATGAAATATTAGTTTTAAATGAATATTATAATACTAGGGTCTCTTGAAACTCATGATGTTGGAATGTTCACAAGTGCACACAGAGAGCAAATATAAAATAATAGCTTATAGAAGTGTTGTATATTAGTGTAGTAAAGCCAAGATTTCCAGATGGCTGTAGCCATTTTCTCACTGTATGTGTCCATAAGCAAAGCTTAAGTCCTTTACATAACAGGTATAAAGTGGGAGACTGTGTTTAACCTGACTTCTGGGAAACTTAGGACTTCCCAATTTGCTGAGATGCTTGAAATAAAACTGATTTCTCAAGAAACACATACGTGCCTAGATTTGATTTATATAAAAGAAGCCTATGAAGGATTGAAGAAAAAACACTCTATCTTTAGATCTGAGGTGCCTTCCTAGAACCTCCAGACCCTGAATCTCATTCTCATGCTAGTATTCTGACATTCACACTGCCTGGAATTGTTCAGACGAGTAGCCGGGTTTATATTTTTTACTGTAACCTCAGATTCCATAGAAGAAGATATTTCGTCCGGAATTCACTGAAATCTCTTCAAGTTTTGCTCAGCTTCAGGCTGGTGCCTGTATGACTGATTTTTAGATTATATACAGGTTCTTCAAGCACAGATATTCACTGATACTAAAAGTGATAGGAACATATAATGACAATAGAATTGCATGCTAACCTGAGAATAAGAACTACAGAGAAACGTAGTTTTCTTGTTTCAAGGGGGCACTGGAGATTCCTGGGATCTGAGACATCTCTATCATAGGACAGTTAAGGCCATGGGTACATGGACATCTAGGGGTGTGTGTGGCTCAGCAGCTCTGTGTGCCAGCTTCTGGCCACTCCTCATTTCTGCTTACGATCGAGGCCTTGTTTTATTTGGTTTTATTTCCTCATAGCCTTCCTTTCATCCAAATATGACAGTTTTGTTGTTCAAAATTAGGCTTCAACCCTAAATCAAAAGGGAGTCATTGGAACTATAACCCAGATAAAAATAATCTTGGCATAGTTGTAACAAAGAGCCCTCAGGAGGAGGGAAGAACTATTTGCTATAAATCATAGCCTGTATCTACCAACAGTCCCTGACCTACGGTTTAAGGCAGGTTTTAAATAGTGACACCCAGTATATTACAGACTTCTCTGATAGACTCAGGGAAAGGACTCAGTAACAAAGGAGAAGTTTTATAGGGCAGTGTTATCAGTGCTATGGTAGGTGCGAAGAATGGAACAGTAAAAATGGGTTATTAAAGGTAGGTGGTAAGTCAGGATCAATCTGACTGTAGGGTACAGTGCAGTCAATGCTGTTTGTACTAAACCAGCAGCAACTCAGGAGTGGCGTGTTTGTAAGGCTCTCCTCATGGTCACTCTCTCACATGCGATTTGGTATGTTTTTCACTCTATTCTCATAAACTGTGGCTGGAAATACATAATCAGTAGTTTCAGTTTTAATCTCTCTATCAAGTCTTCATCCAGATACATCTCAATATCTAGGGATGATTTTCTTTGTAGGCCATGCACTTAAATTTAACACAGAATTCTTCTCTGGGCAAAGAATTCTCTGGACGTTCCAGCAGATTTGTCAAAGATTTTGTGTGGCCAAAATAGGAAGTGGTGCCCCTATGCTTGCTTGGTTTCAGGGCCAGATGATTCTTGAGGAAGCTCAATCCAATCTCATAGAGATACCATTTTATCGGATCTTGAAACGGCCCCATTTTCTTCTGAA
Source organism: Alexandromys fortis (assembly GCF_014885135.2). Taxonomy (NCBI): domain Eukaryota; kingdom Metazoa; phylum Chordata; class Mammalia; order Rodentia; family Cricetidae; genus Alexandromys; species Alexandromys fortis. The sequence goes on along the minus strand of NW_026067939.1, from coordinate 9,367,659 downwards.
TGCAGGGGTAGATAATCCTTGGGGAGCTGTTCCTGATTAAAAGGAGAGCTAGTGGTAACAGCTGTTTAGCAAGGTTGTGTCTCCTGCTCTCACATCAATGCCAATATGACATCGAGCCAGTTGTCGGGCAATAAGTTTTGCATTTTTGATAAACCATTTATTTCCTAAGTTTGAAACAATTATATTTTGACAGCATCACTCTTTCCTCATGATTTTAGGTTTACTGTAAGGTCCTTGAAAATACATTTGGTTGGTATTAGTGATACATAGTTCATTGCACTGTCATGGAAGAGGCAGTTTTGCTACACAGCTGGTAAAAAGGCAGTCTCAGTTTAATTTTGAATAGTCTCAAGAAACACACTCTGCATCTCTTTGGGAGCCAACACATGCTTTTCGGAACCCTCAAAATCTATGGAAATTTTCTTTTTCTATTAAAGAAAATCAATGGCTACAGTTATGCTTTTGGAAAAGTCTTCAACAGATAGTACTTGTTGCACTGAAATGTAGAAATAAAACTCAGTCTTTAAAATACTGCCTGGGAAACATTATCTTAGTTTGTTTTTCTGTACTGCCAGTCAGATAAAATGCTATTTGTACCATTTCTTTTTGTCTCAACTGTATAAGATTAAAACTCAGGTTTGAAAACTCATATATTTTAGAGGAACTATGCTTTGGGTTATCCTTCACAGAAGCAGAGTAAGTGTGTATGAGTGAGGCTTACTGTATGTTGTCAAAGGTTCTTCCTAGGAAAGGGAGAGAAAACCCTTCTGCCAGGCATTGCAAGTATTTTTCAGTCCAGATCATATTTATAACTTTTCCAATATAACTGTTTTTCTGCTTTCATTAATTAGTAAAATTCTTCTATAGCATGTCTACTCAGAGTCCTATTTTCTCAATTTATGGACGCTTTTTGACCTACATGAGTTAGACACTTGCTCTCACCACTTGAGTAGAGCCTTCCCTTCAATGGCCTATGGGGCCTTTACCTAACCTCAAAATGTATCAAGTAATCTTTCAAATATGGAAATTGCATCACATAATTCCCAGTACAAACCTCACCATAGAATTTGCACTGCACTGACCACTTAAGCTGATGTTTCCCAATCTGGTGCAGTCAAGCGTTCCCCCAAATTTGGGATTGCATACTTTTCATGTCTTTCATGAACACGTCTTTATTTGGAAATGATGGCCTGCTGCTATGTTTTAGGTGGAAATGGTTAAGCTTTGAGAACTTTATTTTCATTCCTCAGTCTCTTACATTCTTCCCTGTTCGGTAGAATAATTTATCTGCACTCGTATTTCAGAGATCTTCACTGACTGCCACTTATGGGGTATTATACCTCTAATCTATACTCTTATGTGTTGATATATTTTATAATTTTGCTTTGGTAATCATTTATCCACCTTTCTACGGCATTGTTTATTAGAATATGAGCCTCGTGGTGTCACAGGCTGTCTTATTTATATCCATCTTCTGGTGTACTTTTAGCACAAAGTGTTCAGTGAATATTGACTGAAGGAAATAATTTTTACAAAGACCTAATGGGACAGAGGTTGGCAGAAAGCCTTTTCTTTGTAATTTTCTAACATATTAAGCATCTATAATGTATTTAAGTATTTTTCATTAACCTTAGAAATGTCTGGCTCAGATGTTCTGTATTATTAGTTCCTATAAGCTATTTGAAGAAATTCAGGTAAAATAATATAATCAGTGTTAATAAGGAACCAGGTACAAATAATATGTCAAAAATATACACTTTAATTGAATAATCCAGACTTTATGCTTGAACAATCTTTTCTTCCCACAACAATGAAAATCATAATGATAGTTTACTACTGATTAAGAAAATTGATCTCAACTTTAGGTTCTGTGACTGAACTTAGAGGTTTCATATTAAATTGTCTAAAGGAAACTTTACTACCTATGACTGATACCATAATTTTGAAAATGTGCTTTCTTGGAAAAGAATTAAAATGTAATATTTTTCATATCTTGAGTCTCAAATGCAGTCGACAAATTTTGGTTGAACAAGATATCCAAGATACAATTTTCTTTTTTTAATTCTAAGCTTCAGAATAGCCTTCTTTTTTTTTTCAAAAGTAGAATGGATGGAATTCTGGTGGATGAGGAGTTGGTTGGTGAGTATGGTAGAAAACACACACAGCCTTTGTGTCCTTGGCAGTAGGTTAAGGTAGCATTGATCATCAAATATTCTGAATATGCACACCCACAATATAATCCTAGGAAGTAATTCATCTATAGCTATTGTCATTGTTGTCTATTTTTGACAACATTTATGTGATGAGGCCTGAAGTAAGCTTTGGGGCAAAAATGAATAAAATATGAATTCTGCCTTCAGTACTCTGTTGTCCAAGAGCAAGGATGAACATACAAGTTACGTTAATGAAAATATAATGCCTTCATATCATGATATTTGTGAAAAAGCCTTACAGAATGCATGATGTTTAATTTAAATGAGTTGAGTGTTGTATATTTAGTGGATAGTTGGGTGGGGATACAAAGCATTCTTTATAGAACACACATGTAGAAACAGCCTGAATACAGAGGGTGAAAATTGTCTCCCGAACCTTCCTATGAGAATGATTATTGCTGATCATTTAGCTCTTAACTTAGCCGATTTGTAGCCCAATGAGAAAAATATTCTGAATTTTCATATTACAAGATTATCTAAAGATTTTCTGGCATGTGTGTGTGTGTGTGTGTGTGTGTGTGCTTGTGTGCCCCTAGCTCAAGAGATTTGATATTTATTCCTAGAAAGGCAGAAACTGTCAATTTCTGTTTTTCAAGCTAGATCTTAAAGTAATGGTGTCAGGATATAAAAACAATTGGCAGATAAGTTTCTAATGTCACACTGGCAAAAGCTGCAGCCAGTCATATGTGGCAAGTATATGTCATTCAACATAGCAGCAATGAGCTTATTTGCCTTCTAAAATTCCTGGAGAAACACTTATTACAAGGAACCATCAAAATGAGTGATAGGGTCACGATTTGAAGCAGCTGAACAGTTACTGAGATGTTTACTTATTACTTTGTCATATGCCACTTGGAGTTCAATGCAGAATGAAACTCATTATGCCAATGCTTTTTAAATGATACTTTTCAGAGCTGGAGTTCCAAAGCCTCATAGGATGCAGGGCAGCAGGGGGAAGGCTTCTAAACTTGCACCCAACTTTCAGTTAGAAACTTTCTTGCTTTTTAACGTCACTGTTTTGTGTAAGATGTCTTCCTGTTAAGATTTATCAACTAGTAATAGCACTACTTTAAGTACAGGTTATTGTGAAAAGGACCCTTTTGTGGCTGTTACTTTGCTTGAATGGAATTTTACTATGCACATGCTTAGTGTAGCATAAAGCACAGATGCCCCAAACAGACTGGAGAGCTCTTTGTGTGGGTAGGAACTTAGCTTGAGTCTCAGATGACTCATTGTTCTGATGAAGCACTTCCATCAGTTGAAGAAGCACTTTAACTCTTCGGCTTCTGCTGGGAAAGAATTAGAGGAAACACTTAAATGTCTTAAGCTACTCTACAATCTATTTTCATTCACTCACAAGAAACTGAACAAATCAGAGAGATTTTAAAATATTCTTGTGTTCGAAGGTAATTTGGGGTGAAACTGCAGAGGAAAAGGTGATCCAGGGCCGAGAATGCAGTTCTCATGTAGCCTAGGGAAGGGGGTGCTCTAGCCTAGGAAGTGTCATACTGAAATTGAGGGAGGAAAAGAGTTAGTGGAATCACTTCTCTCAGAATAAACTTCTCCATGTACTTGCAAATGTCACAATTTCATTTTTTTCTTTACAGGTAAATAAAAATTCATTTTGTATAGGTATCACATTTTTTATTATCCATTCATCAACTCAGACATCTATGCAGCCTCCATTTTAGCTATTATGAATATAAAAGCAATAAGCACAGATGTGCTTGTTGTTCTATAATAGGAAATAAAGTCTTCTTGATATAGATTCAGGAGTGGTTCAGATGGGACAGCAGTGGTTGTCAGCAAAAGACATGCCCCAGATTAAGTAAATCAATATTCTCGATTATGGAGGAAAGTTGTAAATCTTCATCTTTAACTGAGGAGTTATTGACAGCTCGGGGCTGCTATGGTGGGAAGGGCCTGTTTTGCTTATGCTTGTTGATCTTAGAAGGTTGACGATGCTTCAGGGAATAGTTTCACACCCATGCTGTTATAGGCCAACAGTATTGAACTTAGTAAGTTCAGTGGATGGTTTCACATCCGTGCAGTTACGGGGCAACACTACTTGGACTTAGTGAGTTATTTTTAAAATTATATGAAATTGGAAATTTCTATTCCAGGAAAATATATCTGACATTTTTCTTATTCAAAACCAAAATTATATTCATGAAGATCTACTTTATTGTAGTATATGCTTATAATTTTACACTTAAGTGAACAACTGAATATCAACTATGGAATCAGGGTGAAGGTTTCTCAGAAACACCTAAATATTGAGCTGCACAGATATTGCTACTCCTACACCGATAGAACCAAGGGTTCTGCCTCCTACAACAGAGACACGTTTGTCATCCATTCCTATTTCTGCTCAGATTCACAAGAGATAGGTAATGGACCTGGTGTAGATGTTTATAACAGATGAAAGAATAAAAGCAAATGTGATACAGGCACATGGTAAAACTTTATACAGCCAATAACACAACAGAAACCATGACAGTTGCAACAAAAGAGGGGAGAGTGTAAATCAGCATATTTAATGAAGTAACACACTTAAACTGACAAAAAAGAACATGCTTTTTTTTTTTACCCATGGATCTTCAGTTCTATTTTTATATATGTTTATTGTTTATCAGTAAGTGGATGAGGTAAGTTCATGAAACTAGGGAGGCTATTAGAAAAAGGTCATTAGGGGAGAAGAGTAAAAGTGGACAATAACATCCCTGTGTTGCTAAAGCAGACAGGATGGCACTAAAAAAGAAGAATGAGAAAAATCTGGGCAGTTAGAAGAGGCAAACGAACAAGAATAAGGCATGGGAAAATGCCGCTATGAAATCCATCTTTTTGTATGCCTATTTAAAAACAAAATACAATTAAAAGACAGAACAAATGAGTCCTAGCCTTTAAGGGATTCCTATAAAATAAGTCTTGTGGGTTGTATAAAGGGTAGCTCAAGCAGGATAAAGCATCTGGGGAGGGTGAGGAACTTGAGGGCAAGAGAAGGCTCAAAGTTGGTGGAGAGTCTCAACATAGGTAAGGCAATAGAACAAAATTTGGGATACCAAATGAAAATTTTCAGAAGTGTAAGACTTAAATAGGCCTGCCCTTTGGATAGTTGTAGTCACATGGGTTGGTGACAAGAACAAAAGAGAGTGATGGGATTTCTGTTGGAACCATTCCGTGATTGTGATTCTTTTATCAGAGACAGACTAGCTAAGGAAACTCATTTGAAAAAGAAGGCAACCTTCCATCCCATCTCAGAGGTCAGTAGTCACATGTGTCATTTTCCCATTTTAATTGAGCCATATATTTCTCCTTAATTTGTTTGAGGTAACAGATGAGATATATTTCCTAGTATTTTCTCCCTGCCCATAGCGAGAAATATTATTTTCTTTTTCTTTATGGCACAAGACTGTTATCACAGCACTCAGGAATCAGGGACAGTATGATCACCAGCTCAAGAATGACCTCTATGGCATAGTGAGACTTGTATTGAAAAAAAAAAAAAAAAAGAAAAACTTTAATGTAGCTATGGTAAGTTGATTTTCTACTTCTCTAGATTTTAAAAAGGCTAATAATATATAATTGAAAATGAAACTCTGAATAATCAATTTTCATTTTCTCTTTTAAAAACATACTTTCACATCTGGACTTCCCTTATGATCTGGCTTGCGCCTCATTAAAGTGATAATGAAGGGGATCTCTAACAGGTGCTTTCTAGCTTCTAATTTTGACTTTGGATTCTTTAATTCTGGCAGCATTTCCTTAAAATAGAATGCCATAGTTCAATCCTTAATCCTTCCAGTTAGTGCAGCCTTCTAAGTTATCTGCAAAATGAAACTAGAGAGATATTAAATCTAATAGTGGTTTTCTACTTTTGTAGTTGTACTTTCTTGTCTGGCCTGGCAGCCCACAATTAATGACACCAAGACTTCTTACTAACTACAGAAGCTTGGCCATCAACTTAGACTTGTCTCACTAGCTCTTACAGCTTAAATCTATCACATTTTATTAATGTACATTCTACCACATGACTTTTACCTCTCTCCAATTCTGTGTGTCCAACCTTTCCACAACTCAATGGCATGTCTGAGCCTAGATACATCTCTTATTTTCTTTCTCTCTTCCCCAGAATTTCCCCCATACTTCCTGTTTAGCTACTGACTGCTCAGCTCTTTATTAAATCAGCCACAGCAATGTATCTTCACACAGTATACAAATATTCCAGAACATATTTTCAATGCTATTTTTCAACTCATTAAACCCATGTCTTGAGAACACCTCATAAATCTTAGAAGACTTAGCAAAAATTTGGTCTAATGTAGCATTTTGTGAGAATACATTTTTTTTTTTTTTACTGAAACTAAAGAACTTCATGATGTGTTAGGATCATGGATTTTCTATCCTGAATTTGTCTCAAGGCCTGTCTGAAGCTTCAATTCAGGGAACATTGGAGATTTCCAGTAACAAAATTAATCTTGATCATCAGAATTGTAAGACAATACTGATTCCAGTCCACATCACTCCCATATGGATGCGCCACCATCTAGGAAGAGCAGTAAGAGTTATTTTAATCTTATCAACAGACAAATACACATGTCACTATGCCTCTGTCTAGATAAAGATTTGTTGTGAGTCACCTCCCCTGAGGTATAGAGGACAGGAATGTTTCCAGTTAAAAGGTACTTTCACGTGCCATAGAACATCTCTCCAAAAATTCACATTGCTGTTTCGTCTATTTTGTGAATTTTTTCCCTTTCATTATTTGAAATGCAGAGACACAACAAGCAGCAATTTAAATCAACATTTCCTGGAGCTTGACTCACACTGTTATTTTTAGTCATTCAAAGTGTTATTTTTAGACACCGTTTTGAGGCAATTTACATAAAAAGTGAGGCAATTTCTCTAGGTTAGTGCAATTTACCTCATGTGCTCCTGACTTACTTGTATTAATAACCTAAAATCAGTAGCAATTAGTGTAGATTTGGTCATCTTCTAGAATGTGGGATATTCTATCTTCCTTTTGTTTTACTAATTGGAAAGATACCATTCAGTAATGGCGTATGTTCAAATTAGTTTGGACAAGGGAATTACTCTCTAACTTTTTAACAGCTTAATAAGAAATGATTAACAAGAAAGGCATCTTTGTATTTGGAGAGTAGAGACTGAAAAAGGCTTGTATTAATGAAAACCCTGTTTGATACACAATTCTCAGATAGGAATAGACCTAAAGATTACTTGTGATATGTGATCACGAGGTAAATTTCCCCTCTGCCTACTTCTACTCCAATCTCAGTGTAACACATTCACTTGGGTCTGTTAAATGAAGAACCCACGAAAATAAACTGTATTTGAACCACTGAACATTTGAGTCTATGTATTGATTGACCATCCATGGTAGAGCCTTTACAGATAAACAAACAACAATCAACCAACAAAAAAATATTCCCAGCCTATTGAACTGACATCCTTTGGAATGAACCTTGAGAATTAAACTTGTAGAAGGGATACTGAGAGAGAGTGAAGTTTGAGGACCATTAGCTAACGTGACTCATTCATCTTTCAACAGGCATATATCTTCGACATTGGGTCAAAGCATTCTCTCTTCTCCAGAACAGCGTCCAATTTCCATTCTCACTTCCAGAACTGCTTCATGAAGTCTGACCTGAATTTTACAAATTTTGGATATAGTTGTTTCCTTCTACTTTTATGGTGTTGCTTGGTGGTCCACATTCTGTCACTCAGCAAATGTTTGGTCTCTCTACATTGTTACTAGAACTAAGTCATGGCATGATTTAAATTCTATTCTTCTACCATTTTACTGGGTCCTCATTGTTCCTTTCTCACACACTTTGAGGAATTCAATGAATATTTGCCAGGTAGAACTCAAATGATGATTTAACTTCCAATAATAAATGAGGAAAAAGAAGAAGGATATTTTCCTGGATACTCAGGCTGTTACTTAGAGAAGGGGTTTCTGAATTTAAGTTCTCGAACAATTCTGAAAGCTTTCACACATTTTCTTGATTTCAGGATCTGGGTTGTTTTGGTCTTCAACAGGCTTGTATAAATTAATGAGATTATGAGGAATTTTGATTTCTTCTTTAGGGGTATGCTTTCTCAGGACACTTAATTTTAATTTCAAGTAAAACATGTAGCAAGATTATGCCACATGAAATATTTGAGGCAAACATTTGAAACATTTGTTGACTATGTTCCGTCTTCATGTCTCATTCACGCTGGCCCATACTCTTCAAGAAATTGCTTACTGAAAGGGCAAATTTATGTGTCAATTTTCACTTTAGTGTTGTTTTTTCCCTCTTTTCATTTGTTTCTTCCATCATTTTCTCTATATCCATCTCCTGTTTCTGTTTTTTTTTTTTTTTGAGGAATCTATGTAAAAACAAAGAGACTGTTCTGTACAAGTAAATATTCTTAAATTACTTCTGAGAAAGTTGAAATTTATATGCACTCTCACTAAAGGACTTTGATTTTCACTTTTAAAAATTCAATTAAAGCCTAGCTAAAGCTCTGAGTCCTGCATGACAAAGATAACTCTTGGAGGTCTAATAGGAACAGAGCACTTTTTGAAGGTACCATGCCATGAACAAATCCAGTGGCTGAAATTTTAATGAAATTCTTAGACTACCTTCACTCCAAACCTGGCTTTTACTCAGTGGGTTTTAATGCTCTGTATCAGATAAGATAAGATCTGATAAGTGTTTTCATCTCTTTCATCTGCTGGAAATCTGGCATAATTTTAAAGCAGACCATTTAGACAAGACTTTGCATTTAATCTTTTAATTCTTAAAAGACAGCCACTCTTAAACTGTGGCTTCAGTTTGTTTAATGTTCCTTTATTTGAAATCATCACAGGATCTATGCTAATAATAAGCAACTGGCTTTCAAAACGGGCATACTACTTGAGTACAAAAATACTGTTTGCAAGCCGGGCGGTGGTGGCGCACGCCTTTAATCCCAGCACTCGGGAGGCAGAGGCAGGCGGATCTCTGTGAGTTCGAGACCAGCCTGGTCTACCGAGCTACTTCCAGGACAGGCTCCAAAGCCACAGAGAAACCCTGTCTCAAAAAACCAAAAAAAAAAAAATACTGTTTGCTCTTCTGTCTGTATTCCACTATGTAGGTTTCAGGAATGCTCTAAATGTTTATGCACTAGTGTACTAGATCACCTGTGTGTCGATGCCTCTACCTTATCCCAACACCACTCAGATTCAATCATAGAAAAGCACAGCAAGTCATAGGGGGAAAGAAAGCTTAAGTTTGATTCTGAGAAGCTGTTTTTGGCATATAGGCTGGAATACAAGTGAACGCCGTCTTCCAGTTCCTTAGAAGACTGAAGAAGTGTTTGTTTCCTTTAGTTTTGGTTTTTAGCTAACTCTGAGATTACATAAATTTAGAAACATGAACATGACTCTTCTAAATGATGCTTCTTATGACTGCCATGATTAAGGACTGAGTCCTGGTTATAGAACACAACATACTCTGTGATCTCATTTGTAAGTGAGATATATGAGTTTATACCAAAGTGAGGAGTAATATGAGAGTTACCGCAAGGCAGAGCAGTGTGGACACAGGTTAGGAATGTACTAGTTTTGAGAATTCTAAAATTTTAGTTAAAAAGAACAAATACATTTGAGCTTCATTTTCAGTAGGTTATTAATTCTAGGTAACAAGTAGTTTTTCTAAAAAAAAAACACTGCATGGATATAAAGTGTTCCTTCTGTAAGAAAAACAGCTACATAAGGTGGAGGTTGTATTTATTGACTGTATTTGGTCATGAGCTATTCTTTCAAGTACCATGTTGTTCACAGTAAATGAACACAATTTCCTATGTCGACAAAGAAAACTAAAAAAGGGAAATATCTGAAAACTACTTGATTCATGGAAAATCAACGGGATTTTTCCTAAGTAGTCTGCAGGAACACTGAAATGCATAGAGTATGTATAGTCTGGATAGCAAGTCTATCAAGGACAGAGATGTGTTTCTGGACCCAGTTCTCTCACTGGAAAAGGACAAGATCTCCTGAGTAAACTGGGAGCATGGGGACCATAAGACAGGGTAGAAGGGTAGGGAAGAGGAAGATAAGGGAGTGGAGAAAAATATACAGTTTAATAAAAACAATAAAAAAATTCAAAAATTAGGAAGTATATTTACAAACTGTTATATTCCATCTGTGCTATTTTCCTATGGATTTCTCCTATTGTCTGTAATGGCAATTCCAAGTGGTGTTCATTGCTGTGAATATAATATACTGTGAGATCACCTCTAAGTTTTATCCGCTAGTGTTTTCCAGCTCTTTGCTCATTGGTACTTTCAGGATTACTTTCTGTAAAATATGCAAACAGGATTGTAATTGGAATTGCTTGGAGTCTTAGGGAAGACAGTTGTCACATGTTTTGTGTATTCTCTTTTCTGTGTGCCATAGACGTTTGCATTTTTACTTTTGTAGCATGTATCTATTTTGATTCATTTTATTATTTGTTAATATTGTTTATTTTGTATTTTGATGTTTTTGTCTTGATTTTCTGTCACTATTATAAGTCTTTCTAACTACATATATCTACCTGTAGCTTAAACTTAAAGAAGTCTCCTTTTGCAACATACATTGCTTAACACAGAGAATAAGAATTGGTCAGGCCTGGCGGTGGCGGCATACACCTTTTTAATCCCAACACTCGGGAGGCAGAGGCAGGTGGATCTCCGTGAGTTCGAGGCTAGCATGGTCTATAAGAGCTAGTTACAGGACAGGCTACAAAACTACAAAGAAACCCTGTCTCGAAAAGCCAAAAAGAAAAAAAAAAAAGAAAAAAAGAATCGGTCAGTGCTTAGAGAATGAGAGTCTCTGGACAGTGGAGACCTAAATGAGACAACTACATCATACTCCTTCCCCATCTATGTCAGGAAATGTGTCATAAGCACGTTAAACATTGTAAGAGCCAGAAGTCCAGGGAAAATGCTATAAATTGGCTTTGAATTCACAAACTCTCAAGTCTGGCTGCCTGTACAAGAACTACCGTTATATAAAATCAGTCAAAAATCCAACATGAATGGGGGAAAGGCAGACAAAGTTCTACCCCCTCGCTTAAGAGATCTGTCAGGATGCCGGGATAGGCAGAGTCAGCTGTCTTTAGGAAAATGTAACTACTGGTAGTTTGCTTATGATTCAGTAGCTAAGCCTAAATGGACACATGGACATATAGATATATCTGTACATCACTTATTGAGATAATTGGAATATAAAAAGAGCATATAAAGTTGGGGGGTGGCAGAAGTTCTGGGGAGGGATGGAGAGTAGTGCTTGATATGTCCAAAATACATGGTATATACGTATGAAATGATCAAATAATGGATTAAAAGTCTATTGCCCAATGAATTAGATTAGCTAGCAGTCAGTATACGAAAACAATGACTATAGCAGAGTATTGGCTCAGCCTCACATTTAAGCACTGTCTCTAATTCCAATAAATTGGCATGTCTTCTTTTTATAGGATATAAAAGAAATTTGCCTGGTAATCATTAGATGTGTTTGTTTAAAGTTTCCTCTTTTTTTTTGATCCAGAAATTTATTAGTTACATAATCATTGTGATATCGGAAGCTTGCTCGAATAGAACTGAATTCTTAAGGAAGTTTGCAGATCCTCCAGAATTTTGATAACCTAAGCCTGTGTTTATTCTGATAATTTTCTTAATCACATCACACTAAGGAAGTAGTTTCAATGGGTCCTTTGTGATAAGGACACTTTGTAGTTATATTGTAAGAATACACTTGTGCTTCACTCTGGAGGAAGGGATCTGCATGTTCAGTACTCAAAGACCTTGGTGTTTTTGAAGTCCCTCCCCCACAACCTGTTAAAAGAGGAGATGAAGAGGAAAGACTCACAAATATGATAATCATGACAGACTATTTTACCAGTGGCGCAAGATTAGGCTTTGGAATGACCGACTGCCTTTGCTTCTCCTTCTTATGCTGGCTACAGATGACAGGTAGCCCGATCTTCAGAACTGTAAGTCACTGTCTTCTCAGACTGTTGGCTCTCTAAATAAAACACAGCTAAACGATTCAAATCTTGTTTGTTACTTCTGTGCTGGTGCCATGGACTTCCTCATTGTTCATAACTAATCGGGTCAGTGGTGGGAAGTCACTGGTGATTGTTAGTATTAATTGCCAACTTCCCAAGAGTTACAGTTGCCTAAGAGATAGGCCACTGGATATATTTGTGGGGGGTTAATGTGAGTACATGAAGAAGAAAAGATTTGTTCATTGCAGGCGGCACTCTTTCTTAAGCAGCAGAACCTGTAATGTATGGAGAGATCAAACTGAACACTTGCACAAGTGCATTACTTCGTTCCTTTTTGTTTGTGTTTATGTAATGTGACCAGTTCCTCTCTCTCTTGTCGCTGAGACACCTTGGCACAATGGACTGAAACTTGGAACTTTGTGATTTATCAACCTTTTCGCCCTTAAATGATTTTCCAGATTATTATATTTGGCACAATAACAGGAAGGTAATTTAGGACAGCAACCCTCATTATTAGTATCATCAATGACACAGCTAAATGATTGGTATTATACAGGAGAATCATAGGCAGTCATGGAAACTTTAATAATTAATAGTCACCTCAACTGATTTCACGCATACCTTATGGGTTACAATGTAGTTAGTTTGTTTCTTGGTTTCAGAAAAACCGTGGACTCCAAAGATGAGTTCATGCAAGTTCATGAAATCTCTGAGTTTCAATGTTAAATGGAGACTTGGGGTAGGGGAAGGCAGATGGCTCAGCTCCTGTGATGGTTTTCGATTAGTTTATATTAGGAACTACTGCTTTAGATTTTGATGCATGTGAAGATGGCTTGGGGCTTTCCCTGGGCCATTATACACAGCAGAATTGATGCATCTGATGGCTATCATTGGTTTCAATCTTACAGCACACACAGCTATTTTGTAAATATGTTCTCCAAGAAACTCTGAAAATGTTAATGCCACAACAGATGGTGTGATTTTGCAATATCAGAATAATTCCATTTCCAAGGGAGAGAAAATTGTCTTATTGATATACAGTTGAATAAGGACTAATACTGCCTAAACATAGGGTATCAATAGAATTGCACATCTTTAATTTCTTTTTAAAATATTCTTTAGAAAATACTTGTTTGGCATATTTTATGTTCTGGTTATTAAAAAAAACCCTTTCTACTGCTTTCTGGGATTCTTGTTTTATTCTGCATGAAAAGAAATATCCCAAATATCAGACTTTCAAAAAAATAGATCAATTTCTTTTAGTTGGAGTTCAAGGAAGACTTTTTAATGAATGTGTAGACAATTGTATGGATGAACTTTTTTTAAAATGTCATACTAAATTGTATAGAAGAAGAGACTAAGAATAAAAGGAGTTAGCAAGTATTCCTGCATTATATTGCAAAGCTATGATTCTTAAATGAGGTTAGTAGTGAAAGTACATCTTCAACCTAAGATGCGTTCACTGAGATGTGCTCCTATTGTAAATTAGCTTTGATAGTTACTGAAATTCGATGTGGAATTCGGGGATAGTTGGAGTGTATGAGGACTTTTACTCTAACATATGTCAAATCTGTTGTTGTAATGGATGATGGATTGTATGATGGATGGTGGATCTTGTCTAACCTCAGCATTATGGATATTATGCTCAGGACACTTAGTGGAACCTCACATCTACCACCCTAGTCTTGTTTACCTGGGAGTTCTATTATAGACCAGGTCAGGAATCAAACTTGCTTCTGAAGAATTCTAACAAAGGACTGAACAACCAACGGGCAGAGAAAACCAATATGTAGTAAAGTTGTCAATCAACCCTAGGAGGTATTCAAAGGCAAGCACAAGAAGAGAAATTAAATGTGTTATATTCTAATATGATCATCACATTAAATATAAGCCTGAATATTGGTGTTATGATAATAAAAATTTACATTATTCTGTGGAAAAATTTTATACAGATGGTAGAAAAATCATAATTATAACATTCATTGATGTTTGAGAATTTTGTTAGGCACCACACCAAATCAAGTGTGTATACTGACTTTCTTAAAGAGTGGCAACTGGTTCTCTTTCACATATTTCCACCAAAGGATTTATCTTTGTTTATACTTATTGCTTGTATCTGCTCCCCATTAGTTTATAAAATCACTTTTAAAGCATACTTTTAAAACGGATATATTTACAAATTGATCACAAGGTATTAACAAAAGGGGTCCATTGTACATTGTAGACACTGAAGAGTGCTTTGGGAATTGAGTTTGAATGAAGAAATAAACTGCATCTTCCAAATTTTCCTTCAACATTCCTTGACAACATTTTATTTATTCCCCTTCATCTGCTCACTCTCTGCCCCCCCCTTTATCTGCCCCTCCAATACCTCTGCTCCCTCAACGCTGACCTTTTGTTCTGAAGGTATCTCATGTAATCATAGACAACTCTGGGCATAAGCCTTGGTCTCTGAGTATTTGAACTACAGCTATGCACCACGATGTCTGATTTAACATTTTTTTCTCATTGTATTAGTTATCATTGAGATATCACTAAAGAACTGACAGAACATCTTAAAAGGAGGAAGGATATATTTTGTGTTACATATAACGACTCAGTCTATTGCCTTGAATAAAGATCAGGTCAGTGGGAGTGTGATGGGGGACAGCTATGCACATCACAGTGGACAGGAAGCAGAGACAGTGACAGGAATCTGACAAGGATAGCACTCTTTCAAGAATCTGTATCCACGGGCATCCTTCCTAGAGTTAACCACATTTTATAAAGTTTCTAGAACATTCCCAAATAAGACTACCAACTAAAAACAGAGCATCAAATGAACATACTGGAACAATGCAGACTCCAAATTGTGTACATTTTTTTTCTGATCTCGCCTTCATTGTTTAATCTCCAAGTAATTATTTAATGATAATCCCATCGAGTAGAGTTTTACTACAGGTATTTTAGATTTTTTTTATCAGATGGTGTTTCTCTTTTGACTTCTTTCTTATAATCCTGAATGCTTTCTTTTTCTTTAACTTTGGAAAATATGTTACTACTTAGATACTTAAGGTTGACCTTTACTTTTTTAGCCCTTATATCCACATTTTAATGAGAAAATTTGTTAACACTATTAATGAATTTTCCTAGTATGTTCCTGTTCCACTTCAGAGAACAGAAATAATAAGGCATTTATAAGTTTCCATAAATAGTCACGACAAATATTGGACAGTTTCATGCTCACTTATAACATTTTTTAAAACAATATATTTGTATCAACTGCCAAGCATGGATAGCAACAGCTTTAAGTATTGATGTTCCCTCGTTAGCAGTCTTCAGACTTGCTGTTCGTGGGGCTCCTTTCAATGAATTATTCAAATACTAATTGGAACTGCCAAATTTTTCGTGACTTACAGATAATGTTCTGAATAATGTTTGCTTTCAATTTATGAAGTCACTGCCCAGAGAAACTTAGCGTGTGGGCAGGGTGTAGAACTCTGCCCTTCACAGCAAGTGGAAAGCTGTTACTGCTGCTGGCCTCCCTAAAAACCTTCATAGTGGTACCACTTAAAACTTCTTCCCTTGTCAGGATCGTTCCAGCTTTGCTCCGATGCACAGCCTATTATCTGGCATTAACAGAATAGGCTCTGAACCCTCCAGATGAGGCACTACTATCCCACAAGCTATTCTGTCAGGGACAAGGTGGGAAAGAGGACTTTGCTTAGTATAATTCTCACATGAGATCACAGAGCTACAGTTTAGTTCCTTTTTGTCAGAAATGGATTTCCCACTGCTTGCATCTGAGTAAAGAAGTGTACGTGGCGTTTTCGCCAGGCAAACACATAGTTCTCATTTGAGTAATGTTAATGTCTCCCACAGTATAATGACAGGAGGGAAGAGGGGCGAACATCGGAAGGAAACCAAACTGAGCAGTTTGGGTTTTTGCAGCAAACTTTTTCTACTTTAGCACTGTTTTGTACAAAACTCTCAAAAGACAGAAATCTGAATGCCTTTAGACCTGAGTGGAGATGCTTAAATATAATGTTTCTTCCCTCACTTTCCTTCCCCTCCTCCACTTCCTGTTCCCTCTCTCTTTTTATTCCCTTAGCCTTCTCTTCTTTCCTCTCTCCCTCCCTTCCATCGCTTCCTCAACTTTGTTTCCTGAATTTTCACAAGACTGTGTAGTGATCAACATGTTGGTTGCTGATGAAGAATTTGAGTCAATAGCTTCATTTTACAAGGAAGATTTTTTTTAAAGGCAGATTTTCATAAATCTAGAAAAGAACACTTAGGAAGACAATACTGATGCAAGAGAAACCTGAAATACTTGCCATCTAAAATTGTCTATGGCCAAAGGACAGAAATCCACGTCTCAAACACACATGTAATTAGACATAAACTGTTGAAATAACCTAATCGATAAAAATATAGATGAAAAACTAAAATTAAGGCAACATTCTTGACTTCACAAAAAGTAAAATTACCCCAATGTTTATATCATTTATATTCAGTCTTTAAGTGGATTTGTGAAATTGTTAAAATTTCAGTCGGGTGCATAAAGAAAAGATAAAATGTTTCAGGGGGCTTAAGCAAATATAGAGAAAATAGTTTATCCACATTCATGTGTTAAAACATATTAATTGTAGCTTAACTTATATAAACATACATCCATGTCCTACTTTTTTAATCTGAAGAGTGTTTTCATAAGAAATGTACTAATGGTCATTGCTTTCTATCTCCATATTCTCCTCTCAAGTTATGTGCAAAGAGAGTGAAACATAGACAGATAAACACACATCCATATGTTTATATGTGTAAATATTTAGGCTATATTTATCATACTATACTTTATTCTTATATTTTATTATTTTATTGAGATTATGACACAATTCTATTATTTTCCCATCCCTCCTCCAAACCTTCTCATAGCCATTCCTTGCTCTCTTTAAAATTCATGGCTGTTTTAGTATTTATTGCTATATGCATATATCTTATGTGCATATACATATATATTCATAAATACATCCTACTCATATTTCATTTCATGTATTGAAATATCATTAAGAATCCTGGATATATGTACCATATGGAATTGGGAGAGGGAGAGAAGAGAGGAGAAGGGGGTAAGAAACTATGGTCGGTATTATTGTATGAGAGAAGAAGAATCTATTTTCAGTTAATTAAAGAAGAAGAGCAGAGCATTTTGGTTGGTCCTAATTTGTTCAACCAAAATAAATTTCATATAAGCATTTATGTAGATAGCTGAATTACTTCTTTCTCATTAGTTAGCATATTGAGATCATTCAAGATTCACATACATATATAAGAAACAATAAAGACATGTGTCATATATATTGCCTAGCTTCCCCTAATAGTGTGAATTAAAGAAACTGTGGTATACTATATATATGCTGTGATATATATGCACACACATACACGTATATACATCTATGCATATGTATGTTTATATAAATACTCTCATATACATATGGTCTTATACAAAAGTTTCATTGTAGAAGACAGATCCTATTTTTATAAGAATGGGTGTTCTGGTCTATTTTTTGCTTTCTCCTTTGCCACACTAGCTTAATTTTTAGAGTCTTTACAATATTATTGTAATGGTTGTTCTTGGTTGTCAACTTGACTACACCTGGAGTTACTCAAAACTCAAGTGGTTGGTTGGTTACATCTGCTGTGGATTTTTCTTAATTACAGTATTTGCAGTGAGAAGATTCACACTAAATATTTTGAGGTGGGAAGATTTAACTTAAGTCAGGGTTATAGCCTCTGGTAGCAGCCTATGTGAAGGACACACACACACACACACACACACACAAAGAAGGGAGCACTTGTCTGTTCGCCTTGCTTTCACAGTCAAGGGCGTCCCTTTATTGTCACTAGAGCCTACTTCTTCAGGATTCCAAGAAATACTGAAGACCCGAGGAGACAGACTGCCTTGTAGACTGAATAGCTACTGGGTTCTTGGACTTTCCATTGGGCAATAGTCATGGTTGGAACAGTTGGACCACAGCCTGTCAATCACTCTTATAAATACCATTTATGCATCTATACAATTGTCTGTTTTTCTAGAGAACCGTGACAAACGTAGCTATTTTGGTCTGCCTTAATTTATCTGTACTTAGTGAATCTCCCATTGGCTCCTCATACTGTTGCTCACAGAAATGGAATAGGTCTGCCCATGTAGTCACTTGATATCTCAGGGTTATAGACAGAAACTGTAGGTCCTTGTAGGATTTTGAGGCCTGCACCTGCTGGTCTATTGACGATTTTTCTTTTTATTTTGTGGTATAGCATTTTTGAGTATAGAGTTATTAAAAAGATGAGACACTACGTCAATGGTGAGCATACATTTCACTGTATGATTTTAACTTTCAATATATTTTCCAAAGTCATTTGGTGTTGGTAAGCTTCCCTTTACTGTAGCAAGAGGTCAGGGGAGATACACTTCATAAGAGGAAAGGTTTATGTTACCTTATTACTTTAGAGCTTTTATTTAGGGAGAATCAGTTTGTTTTGGTACATGTGGTAAGATATTATATCTATATCACAGTGCCAGCACATGGTAGAATAAGACACTTACATTAAAGGAACTGAGTAGAGACAGAAAGAGGAGTTACCAGAGTTCCACTACTCATATTATTGGCATTTCTTTATATGCCTAGATGACTTCCAATGATGCCTTCCGTCTTGAAATTTCTGCTGCTTCCCAGGACACTATAGACTCAGGATCAAGCCTTTGATATATAGTACTTTGTGGGCACTGAGCCACAGTGGCATATGGTTTAGCATTCCTAACAAAAGCCTCTGAGTCCTGACCACTCTTATCTCTTCTTTTTAAAATTCTTTTCACTTTTATTGATTCTTTGTGAATTTCACATCCTGCATCCTGATCCCACTTATCTCCCTGTCCTATCCCTCGGCATGTGGCCTCTGCCCTTGCGAGGTCCCTCACGTCTCCCCACTAAACAGAACAGAGTTTAAAAGAAAAAATAAAAACCAAACCAACCAAACAAAAGAAAAAAGGGGGAGGAGAAGCAGACTCTCATCATGGAAGCTATACTGTGACCCAATGAGTCTCACAGCTTTAGTCCATTTATCTTTAATTGGAAGAACTCTTTGCTATGAGTCATTAGTCTAGCTGGAGGACTCTGGTTTCTGCTACACCACTGAAAAGGGCTCTCACCAAGGCTCCTTTGGATGCCTTGTTGCTATCCTGTGTCATGGAGATCCTGCTGTTTTGGATCTGTAGGTTCATCTTTTCTCATGTTCCAATAGTTCATAGATGAGGTAGAAGTTGGGAACGGCTAACCCATAGCCCTGGTTCTGGGCCTGGCTAATAGCAGGGCTGTTCAGTCTGCCACTTCTCCATCACGGTCACTACCCAGGTGAGCTCTCCAGCACTGCCTCTGCAGCCTGCGGAAGGAGGGGATCGGTTCTCCTGTTCTCAGGCCCCAAAGTCTGGCTCGCCCACATTCACACCACCAGGACCAGCTCCACTGTTTTGCTCAGGCCAGGTGCAGAGTCTTCCAGTTGTTGTAGGAAGCGTATGTGGGGGGGGGGCAGGGTCAGTTCTTCTGCTCCCACAGCCTCAGGCCAGCTCTCCTTAGCTTCCCATACTGAGTGAGTACAAGGTTGGCCTGCATCTGGTGACCTGAGAATCAGGACTAGCTCTCCTACTGTCCATGACCCTGGGCCTACCTCCCTCAATCATTGCAGGAGGTAAGGGTTAGGGGTGGAGGGCTTTCTCTCACCCATGCCACCGCATAGCAGATGGGAATGGGGTGGGAGTAGGGTCATCTCTCATGACCTTAGGGATGCCTCTCCTGCCCCTTTCAACAGGGTCAGCTCTCGTGTGCTGCCCAGGTGAGGTGCATGCCTGTGGTGAGGGAAATAGGGCCATCTTTTCTGAGTACAGAAGACAGCTTTGTCCTGAGGGGCAGACCAGCACCCCTGTTGGTTGTGTATCCAGTAAAGGACAGGGTCACTTATCCTAAGGCCAGTGAAAGGCTGGGCCATCTCAGCATGGCCCTAAGACTTGAAAACGCATAGTTCCTGTGATCCTTTGTTTTAAAACGGTACAGGGACATTATTAACACAGTCTCCTGCAGAAAGACCACAGACCCAGACATGGCCCTTGGCAACAGCTCAGTCTTGGAGGTTACCATGGCTTCAGGGGCAGCACAGAATACTAAGATCAGTGTGGCCATCTGGTACCAACATGGTCTCAGGTGACTGACAAGTCCCTGGGATTCCACAGAGCCATGAAGATCACCCCAGCCCCTGACCTTTGTAGGGCCATGGACCCAGACATAGCCTTAGGGAGAAGGCTCAGCTTGGATGTGTCTATGGCTCCATGTGGTAGTGCAGGCGACTCAGGTCAACATGGCCCTGCTGGTGGCATGGCACTCAGATACCCACATGGATGCAGGGTTGCAGCCTAGACTGCAGGCATCTGTATGGCCTTTGGTGACAACCTGGCTAGTGGACATCTATAAAGACCCAGGCTATATGAAGACCTTGGACCAGACTTGGTCTTAGGCAGCAGCCCAGGCTCAGGTGTGGTGAATCTTACCTTAAGCAATACTATGCATCCATTTAAATTGAACTGTGATAGCATAAAATGTACTGTTGTTTGGGTTTAATTTGCATTTTTCTACTTAATAATTTTATCAAGTGTATTATAAAGAATTTATTTTGTATCCCTAGTTCTTTTCTGGTAGAATTTTTTCTCTTTTGTTTTCTTATTCTTAGTGTTTTAGTTCTGGATATTGTCATCTACAATCCCTTTATTACATTTATGGTGTTTGAAAGTTTTGCTAATTTGTGACTTTTCTTTGTATTTTATGTACAAAGAATTCTTATCTTTCAAAGAATGATGTTAAGTTTGATCATCTGGTTTTTTTTTTTTTTTTTGGTCTGGTCTTTAATGGTTCAGATCTATGATTTCTAAATTATTTTCCTAAGTAATGTAAACAACACGATATAAAGTTCTTTATTGCTATTCATGAGGCAATTGACTTTTTAATGGCTACCATAAGCCTCTACCCTTTCAATGTATGGGTTCATTATGTATAACCAACTGGAAAAGTATTTCATGACGCAAAATTCAATTCTATTGGTCTACAGATACATCCTTTTCTAGTGCATAAATAGTTTGATAGTTCTGAATAGTGGGAAATCTAAGAATGATGTAGTGTAGCTTCCTAAACCCTATTATTTTTCTATTTAAAAAGTTTTTGGTTAATTTGGATTGTCTTTGTAATAAACTTAAAAAAATCATCTTGTCAGGATTATTTAAAACTAAGAGCTTGCTGAGATACTTAATGGCATGACCAAGGGCACTGTATCATTAATACTGAATTATTCTTCTGTTCTCTTCACCTAACAACAGTGATTACTCACCAGTTCCCCGAGGGTAAGCCCATTTTGCTGTCTTAAAGCAGATGCTTAGTTTTATCACGCCTCCAGTCTTTCATCAAAGAGACAGGAGAGGAAATGCTGGGAAAATGTGTACTTTTCTACCCTATACTCTTTTTCTTCTCTTCATCTCTACATGGTAAAAGGGATTTGTTCAATCTCATTACCTTGTACCACACTTAATAGTAAACATCACATGAGTGTTTAGGAGAGTCCCTCCACAGATATGAACTGACCTAGTACCTGTGGATTCAGAGGTACCCTGTTGTCAGCATTGCCTTAAGAACTGAGCTAATTATTTTTCATGTTCTGAGTTTGTTTATTTATTTATTTTGGTTTTTGGAGACAGGATTTTTCCGTGTTGCTTTGGTTATCCTAAAGTCACTCTGTGGAACAAGTTGGCATCAAACTCCAAGAGGTCTTTCCTCTGTCTTCCAAGTGCTGGTATTAAAAGGGTGAGCCACTGCCTCCCGGTTTAGGTTTTAAACCTTAATTCTTTATATAATATTCTTAGGCTGAAATCAGATATTTCTCAAGATAGCTAAGTGCACATGTTCTTTTTTTTTTCCTTGGAGGTAGCTTTTCAGATACTTTAGTTCTTAGGTAGTGTTGAGAAAAACAAAATAATATTCTTTTAAACTTTGCATCTCAAGAAGTCACAGGTTGATATGGCACAATGTAAGAAAAATCCAATTTTCTCATGAATTAAACTTTCAGATTTTTTATATAGTCATATTGCCTTTAAGCACAGCTAAAATCAAACACACACATACACACACATATGCCCTATCATGTACAACATAACAGTGAGTCATGGCTAATGTACTCGAGTCGGTGGTGCATAATCACATAGTTGAGAACAAATTATCTAGGGATGATTGTTAGTATTAAATGTAATAATATGCAATAAACTGCTTTTAACCCGCAAAATGCCAAATAACTTGCACATATCTTCTCCAATTTTTCAGTTGTGAATCACAATTAATCCTTGAAAGATTAAACATATTCCCAGGTAATAAAATCAATAAAGAAAAAAGTATAATTGGACAGATTAATTGACGCATGGGAGGGTCAGTAGAATTTTAATTTCCTCGTCTGTGCTTAAAATAGAAGTTACAAAAATAATAAAAGTTGGGAGTTTGTCTTCCCTTATCCTAAGGATGTGAAAAGAGGAGAGGTTGAATGAAGGTTTAATGTTGATCTGTTTTATTTTAATACTCTAAAATATTTCAGCTCAGATAAATCTGATTTTCATCACAATCTCTTACACTTGTTCAAATGCTAGTATGAAAATATTTATTATTGTTACGATGATGATGATGATAACGGTATGTGATCTTTGTGGATGGTGTAGCCAGCACACGTCAAAGGAAACTTTTTGGACTTTTTTTTTTTACCTTTATATGAATTCTGGGAATCAAACTCAGATGTTCAGGTGTATACTCCAAGTACTTTACCAGTTGAATCATTTCATCAGTCCTGATTCTTAATTTTTACTCTGTTGAAATATTATGGAAAAGTTTATGCAGATTGAATGTTGTTTCACCTCTTTCAAAACAAACATACAGATATGATTTTAAAGGAAAGAATGAATTTACCATGAAAGTAAAATCTTAAAATTGACCGTTTGTTTCTTAGTATGGTTGTTTTTCACAAAGTTGAATAAAGTTTATGCCATACGAAATTGGCTCATTGGCCCTGACCGTAACCCACCTTTATACACATTTCCTCATTCCTTTTGTTAACCAGGTGTGTTCCTTCTTTACTTCTACCTATCTTTATATTCTGACAGAAAATATATTACTTTTTAACTAAAAGAAAGCATTACATATGTATACATAGATGCATACAATGACTATTAGTGAAAAATGGGGTCATACATTTGAATGTGAGAAGGGAGAAGTATAAGGAGAAAAGGGGAGGGAGAACCTTGTAATTACTTTATAATCTCAAAGTATTAAAAAAGAAAAAAGAAGGCAATATTATATCAGACATGCTTGCAACAACAAAGTACATCCCAAGTGACCTGGCAAACTGTTGAAACATTATCTGTTAGACAATTACCTAGCTTTATGTGCTCTTGAAAGTTTTTCATTGGAAAATTTAAGTTAATTGCCAGAAAATTCTCAAATATAATGCTATAGAGAAAATACAGAAATGAAATCATGAACATCGTCTCAAACAAGGTGTACTGAACTACGTAAATAAACTAAATGTGAATGCAATCAATTGTATTTAGGTTTAATCTTTGTCCAAGCTGTTTTGATGACTGATAATTATGACAAAATATCTTTGTTGTACATAACCCTACTTAGCTGTTGAGAAGAGCCCCTTTCTTACAGTTTAAGTGACAATTGTGATTTGAAAGACCTGAAGAGACAAACTTGTTTTGATACAAGGATTTAATGAAAATTAAAATGAATATCACTAAAAATTCTTCTAAATGCAAGAAATAAGCAACGCCAACATCAATTTTATATGCTGAATGGTATGTCCCTCTCGAATGTCTGAACCACTTTATTATGAATGATAAGCTTTAACTACCTGAGATAACAATAGAAATT
This sequence comes from Alexandromys fortis, assembly GCF_014885135.2. Taxonomy (NCBI): domain Eukaryota; kingdom Metazoa; phylum Chordata; class Mammalia; order Rodentia; family Cricetidae; genus Alexandromys; species Alexandromys fortis. Next base: position 9,343,422 of record NW_026067939.1, on the reverse strand, counting down.
TATTGAGATTGACAATATTTAGATGATTTTCTTCTGTTTTTAGCAGATTTTTAATAGAATGAACACTGCAATTCATTATGCAATAGCAACATCTTTTAAATCTTATACACAGATTTGTACCACATTCATCATCTTTTCGGGTAAAAATTTTTACGTGGTTGATATAAAAACAAACAAACAAGCAACAATAACAACAAAATCCCTATAAAAACCAAGATGGCTGAATGGGTTAAGGTGCTTGCTTCCAGTTCTGGTGAGGTAAGTTTGATACCCACAGTCCACCTGGTGGAAAGAGCAAACTTACTTTTGAATGTTTTCTTCTTCCTACCTCAAAGGCTACTAACAGTCTTTTGCCCAACCAAAATTCCACCTAATCTCTACCCCCACACACATCAATAAATGTAATAAATGTTTTTAAGTCATTGCATGTCTGATACCAATCCTCAAAGAAAAAAAAAACACAAAAGCAACAGTAGTTTTCAACATAGGAGTTTTCATTAAAATAGTACATAAAACTGAGCAAAATTACTTTGAATTTTAAAATCATAAACAATGTCACTTTGATTGAAAGACTTTAATTAGTTATAAGTGGAATATTTCTTTTTAAAGACGAAGTTTTCATCACGATTTTTCCATGTGTCATTCAAGTGTCTCATTCATTTAAACCTAATTGTCCCAGTCAGTTGTGAGTTACTGTCTGAAGGACAGATGCTTTCATTGTATTTTAACAGAAAAGCGATTGAAGTCATAACGAATGTGTTAGAAGTCTCCTAGCAGTTTATAACTGGAGAATAATGCATACATCAATAAAGAGAATAAAAAATAAGTTTGGGACTTTAGCTCTAAGGGACGATGACAACAGCATAAACCAACTGACTGCATTTAACTTAGTAAGCAAGCAATGAAGACACTCAATAGCTTTGCCAGTTTGGTAAATAAAAGAGTAGCAAGTCAATGTGATGGTCAGTACTTAATACTGTTAAATAAACTGGATACGCAACCTTTGTAAGTAGATCTTTGCATTTCCTCTCCCTTATCGTTAAGGAGAGGGTGATGTTAACAGTGGGCTATCCATTAGCACAGGCAAATGGTCCAATTCTAAGAAGATCTTTATACATCACTATGACATAATCACTAGTTCCTAAATCCATCCTTTCCATGGATGTAAATTATGAGCCCATATTCTGAGGAGACTTAGTAGATAATTGTGGTGGGGAAAAATGGGCTGAGCACCGAGAGGAGCAGCAGAATTAGGGACTGAATTGTAAAGATGAGAAACTGAAATAATAGGAAGGAAAGATACATTCTAGGAATGTGCTGTACAATGCTCTATTCCTAACCATACAGCACTGAGCACTTACGAATTGGTAGAGGCATAGAATTCATGCTTTGTTCATTCTCTAATTTTTTCTACATGGATGAGCTGCACATCTCAGAGTCTTAATGAAGCACATTTGGATAAGTCTCTTACAATTTATATGGGAAAGATTATATGGAGGAAGGTTTAGTAGTTCTCTGATTTCCAAAATACATTTTTAACTCTATACAGTTACTTGTCAGCCATATTTTCCACTTTATTCACAATAATTGGAAAATGAATTTTTTTTAATTTATCTTGAATCTATTATTGTAGGTAGGTGGTTAAATTTTTATTCTATGATTCTATATAATTAGATTTTTTTCCTTGCTAGAAACAAATGTACTTTGCACAAATTCTTTAAACAAAGCTATATTTCGTTTGGAATAGTACTGGGAGGTTACTTCCCTATGTGAATGAGTATCATTTGTGTAGGTACATGTTTAGCATTGAACCCGGGGTTGGGATAGATTTTAGAGGTTGCTTGTTTTGTAGGGTGTCATTTTGCTTTCCAGGTGGCTGACAGACAGGTGGAAGCCATGCTTTTGAAGAAATTTAACTCTCGATTTGTGAGTCTTGCCCCCTCGTTCCCTTTAGTAGTTCCGTGAATGCACATGATGCAAATATAAGGGGAAAATAAAACAATCATAAAAAGCTGGTTCTGGTCACATTAACTAATCCTAAGTCTTAAAAGTTCCTTGGTGATCTCACAATATTCAGTTTGCTTGAGAAGTGAATTGACATGTTTTCTTATCTTGTATGTTCTCAATGTCTATTAACATATGGATCTCAAATTCCAATTATTCTACTCGTGAGTTATACTGACTACTATAATCTATCATGGAATATGCTACCCCAAGTTGAGTCTTATATGCTTTGAGGGACTCACACAGATGCTGCCTGGAACAGGTCTAATTATGCCACTAGCATAAAATATATCAGCCTCCTAGGGGGATTCTCAAAATATTTCATCTGATATGTTTCTAAAAAGAAGTAAATAAACGCAAATAACAAAACATCAGATCTGAATTACATAACCCACTGTGTGGCTAATTTTGTTTATAATAAGCAAATAAAATATGAATAAAATTGTTTCTCAAAAAGATTAGAATTCTGTGTTGCTAGAACATCTCCTGCCTAAGGAATTCCAGGTATATCAAATTTTCTTTTTCTTCTTTCTTTCCTTTTTTATTTTTTGGTTCCTTTGTTTTTGAGACAGTCTTTCTCTCTGTAACCATCCTGGCTGTCCTCGAACTCATTTTGTAGACTAGGCTGGCCTTGATCTCACAGAAATTTGCTTATCTTTGCTGGGATTAAAGGTTTGTGCCACTACTGCCTAGACTTCCAGACTTTTTGATGAATTTATTTTTGCTAAGTGTATATACATTTTGTAATTACTATTTTTATTTATATTTACTGACAAGGTTTTAGATAAGTGACACCGATGAACATACATATTTTTGAAGGATATGTTGGATCCAGTGGTATAAGAATATTTTAGAATTTGCTTACTATCATATTGATGATGGATACCTAAACTGATTCTGATTTTGTCACAATAGAGCATTAATCAATGGTAACCATTCTATTTGCTTGAAAAATTTTTTGTGTAATGGATACATAATAGGGAAATAATTAGACTGATAGATATGTGCTTTTAGATTTTGAATAGTATTCCAAAAATATCTAACAGGGAAAGCAAACTCCCACAAGTACTATGGAAATGGAATATTAGTTCCAATGTGTTCTGTGATATTTTATTCTCTTGACTTTTGGGGGGACCCACCACTCAGCTCCCAAATAAATCACATATGGAGGCTTATTCTTAGTTACGATCGCCTGGCCTTAACTTGGTTTATTCTTGCCTGTTTTTCTTAAATTATCTACCTCTTGCCTGTGGACTTTCTACTTATGTGTATCTTACTTTCCTTTTAACTCTGTGGCTGGCTGGGTGGTTGGGTGGCTGGTCCCTCATGTCCCCCTTTCCTTGCTCTCTTTCTCCTTCTTCTCCCTCCTCTCAGAGTTCTCCTTTTATTTATACTTTCTGCCTGCTAGCCTCGCCTATCCTTGTTCCTGCCTCGCTATTAGTCATTCATCTCTATATTAGGACCATCAGGTGTTTATAGTTTTACAGAGTTAAACAAATGAAGTGTAAACAAAAGTCACACACCTGAAAAGAATATTCCTCCAACAGAGTGGCTGCAGCTCACGAGAATGGAGGCTGGGACTGGATTGTAGTTTGTCAGCAGTTTTCCTTCAGATGGCATTTTAAACAAAACAAACATAGTCTCATGTTTAAACCACATAGGCCTCCAATTTATAAAGTAATTTTGCCTCAGTCTCTTGAGTTCTATTGGACAGCAATTTGTCATCGTTCTCATTATAAAGATGAATTTTGTTAGCAAATTACAGTTGGTTTGACAAAAAATATATAGGAAATAAGTACTGCTATATCAAAGTTGATGAAATTGTGAGGATTAGATAATCTATATATCAGAATGACTAAGCGTTGTTAAAATATTGATTTTGAATAGTTGACTATACATAATTATAGAAGGTTAGTAGTGGATCAAAAGTCAAGTCATAGAATCTGGAATTCACTGGGAGGAGCCAAGAAGTAAACATTTATTTTGGAAGAGACTTTGAATAGGTAAAAGGAAATTACAGAAACCTGAAACTGAAGACGAATTCAGGTTAAGGAGAATGTGGCAAAATGCTTCTGCTTTCAAGTCCAAATAGGTTAAGCAATAGGAAGAGCTTCAGATGTGAAAAAGCAAAGCAAAGATTGTGGAGATAGACTCTGAAGAGGTGATCATGAGATCAGAGAGACAGGGGAGTTCCATGAGGGCAGTTCCTGCTTCCTGTTTATTATAAGTGGTTAGTCCTTAAATGAACATCTCAAAACCCTATAAACCAGGGCCTAATGCTTATAAGTTTGCAAGGCACTTTTAAAATAGGTCAGCAGAAACCAAAGAGAAATAACGGGTAAGAAGTTTATCTGCTGTCCAGACATCTGTCCCCACAGTAAGCTGTCAAAAGAAATACTACTTTGGATGCCAAAGTCACCCAAGGGGCTAATCAGCTTAAACACAGGACAAAAGTCATAGGCGATTGCAAAGCACTAACAGTGTTAACTCGCTGCCTTGCCTGCCAAAAGGCCATGCAGTTCTGCCAAAATAGGAAGGATGCTTCCCTCCATTGAACTACAGGAATCTTTAGAGGCTGCCTCCCTTAGTTCTCAACTAGATAGGGGGACAGAGGAACTTGAAAGCCCTCCCTTGGAAGCCACATTCATGAAGTTGGTTGGTCTGGGTGCCAAGGAATGGTAGCTAAAAGCAAGCATCTGAGTATTTGGGGGCAAAAATCCTCTTCAATCACCTTCTGTCAACCGCATTTCACTTTTGCGCTTGCCTTCCTTTCTATTTTTGGCAAGGTGAGAAATCCATGCCTGCTCAAATTATTTAAGGATCACTTTTCTTTCTGACTCTTGATTTCTCTGATGCTCATGTTAAAATCTCATAAAGGCCTTATGTGACTTCATTTCGCTGTCTTATCGCTCTCCCTCATATTTTAATGCGAAGCTGCTCGAGAGTGAGCATGAATTCAAATATGAATGACTCATTACTGTGAGCTATTATTCCCCTGTCTCCTTGTCACTCTGTTCATCGGTGTCACCGGTTAAATTTCACTTCATTTCCTCTACTTCTCAGCAGACAGGAACAATGAAGCCAGGATTCTTTAGCTCTGATTGTTCCGAACATGACATTTTGTGTTGGTAACTTTATTAGTTACTCTATTTGCGGCACTTTACATTTGAGATAATCTTGGTGGTTGTTCTTTTATCTTTGTTCTGTAACTTTCAGCGTATTCTGTGAATAATTTTAGAATGTACACATATGAAAGCTTTGTGTTCTTTTTATTTGTTTAACATTACCTTGCATTTATTATCAAATCTGAATATGTCACAGTTCAAATGAATATTTTCCCAATTTGCTGATAGAAGAGAGTTAGTCCTCTTTGTTACTGTCCAAACATTCCCTTCTACTTTCCCATGAGTTATGGAGACATAAATTCATGCATCTATACATGACCGAGGATACACAAACAAGAGAAAACATGCAGTAAATTCCACCTCAGTCTGACATAATTTGTTTTCTATAATGGTCTCTATTGCTGCCATTTTTTTTTCTGTAAATGATATTAATTTGTTCTTCTTTATTTATGGCAGAATCAAATTTATTACTCATCTATAATATATTTTCTTTATCATGTCCTCTGTTGACAGATACTTATGCTGACCTTTTAATCTAGCTTTTTGATCATTGCTGCCATTAATATCAGTGTGCAAAAATTTCTGTGATATGTTGAATTAATATTCTTTAGTTAAATACTCAGAAGTCAAGTGGTGTATAGGGTTGTGTGGAGAATCTTGCTTCTTCTTTTTTTTCTTTTCTTTTTTTTTTTTTTTTTTTTTTTTTTGGAAACACATGGAGTCCAGAGACAGATGTTGGGTATT
>NW_026067939.1:9320145-9337533 GCF_014885135.2 Alexandromys fortis | reverse complement strand
TTTTTTTTTTTTTTTTTTTTTTTTTGCTTTTGGAGAAACCTCCATGCTGATTTCCATAAAGACTAAACTAGTTACAGTCCCACCAGCTACAAAAAAAATGTTTCCTTCCCCTTCATTTATTTTCTTAATGATTTCATTATGGTGTAGTTTTTGTTTTTCCTCATGGATAATGATATTAAAATTTCTTCATGTTTGTTGGCAAGTAAAGAGACAATCTATACAATAGGAGAAAATATTGATTACTGACTTATTTATCAGATAAATGGGTGATATTTAAAATATATAAAGAATAAAGAAACTAAAACCAAAAAAAAATCAAACTCACAGAGATCTGCCTGCCTCTGCCCCCGAGTGCTGGGATTAAAGGCATGTGCCACCACTGCCCGGAGAGATAACATATTTTAAATATGTACAACAATGTCCATTACATGGTAGATGATGAATAAATGTTGACTTGTGATATCATTATAATAAATAGTGAGGAAAGATATCTAAATCCCTTAGGATTAATTTATCAAAAAATGAAATAATTTTAGAAGAAATATATGACCTCCTTAACAATGTGTAATATGTTAGATATCTTGGTGGGTGTAGAATGTCAGATATCTTTAACATTATTAATTTTTCAAGTATTTTGAATTTTCTCCCTAGATTAAACTAATATTATTTTCAAGTTCAATAAAGAATGGTGGCCTCTAGTTAAGAACCTTAAAAGAACTGAGGCTTTAAATTACAACTTCTAACTCACAGAAGCTAGCTGATAGATTTGTAAGTGGAATTACAAATTAATCTGTTGCCAAATGAGCTTTCAGATGGAATTCCAAGCTCTACCGACACCTTTTCTACAACATTAGTTCAAATCCTGAAGCAGAGCACACTGCCTCATGGGAATTCATGTCTTCAGAGGTTCATAGGCAAATATGCACTGTATTAAACTGCTGAATGTGGGGTGATTTTCTATATATAATTGATAACTAAAAACATAAAGGAAAAAAATGTAATGGAATGTTGAGTTTCAGGCCTCAAATCTTTCTATCTGGCAATATCCAATATCACGTTTGCCCTTTTCAAAAGACCCTTTCACCTGAACCACACAAGGTCTATCTAATTACAAGGAGGCTAGGGCGTGTAAAAGATATTACATCTTATGTGGAATTTAGTGTTTCCTCTGCAAGAGATAAACAAGAAAGCTTGGTACCCACGGAGTCATGGATGAGTATATTCATGGTACTTTACTAAATATATATTAACTACTTATATAGGACTTGGTCATTAGTTGATTATTTATTTCCACTGTTTTTAGCAAATCCATGAAGTTAATATTGACGAAAGACCCTTAATGTCTGCACATGGCCAAGTATTTTCATGTCATTTAATATACTTTCATGTATATGCTATTCTTATATAGCAGCTTTAAGTTCAATAATTATAAAATTCATTTTTCAAATATTAAACAAGTTTTCAGGGGCTCAAGATCCATGTCAATTTACAGAGCTATCTAGTGCCAGTACTGGGTTCTAATCTAAGGCTTCTTTCTCGAAATCCTGTGTTGCTTGCTTTGTGAAAGGAGCATACGGCTAGAGGATTATTTTGAGTGGTAGATTATGTAGCTACCTCTTCTAAATGGGAAGCACGCCTACTACAGACAGCCATGCTGCTGAATATTAAAGTCGCTTACTTGGACATGTGTTGTGGCAGATGTTTTAAAATGACGGCTATTACGACCACAATCTTGTGTAAAATGCAGAATTGTAGCAATGACAGATCTGATATAATCCACACTTCAAATCTAGAACTAAAAAAAATAATATCTCTATAAAAGTTATGAAAAACATTGTTTATTAGGCGAGTTCTTGGACTTTATTATTGGACCAGACACTGCCTTGCTGTGAGACCTTTGGTTCTTCACTTGATTGACTTAAGCCTCAATCAATACAGATGGAAAAATGGGAAGAGAGCCAAAACTCACTGAAAAACCAGATGCTGTATCTGAATTGCGGTTTCCTGAGTAAATGAATTACAAAACATTGTTCAACAGTTGTGCATTTGTAGTATCCTAGAGAAACGTACTCTTGCCCCATGTTAAAGAAAATAACAGGTTGCCAATTCTCTATCAAAGAGATTTGTATTTGATGTTCTGGATCATATAGAAATTTAGACTTTTGTTTATTGAATTCTCTAGTGACAAAAGTAAGTTTTAATGTCCATTTTTGGAGCGTAGTAACTCTGTCTTCTGAGAAAATGCCTCTTCTGGATGTATCTGTCATGTGCTCATTTATTTAGACCTCTATTTAAGATGAATTATGTGATAGAAACCATTAAGTAATAAATTTTTAACAAGGGACTAAAGTGAAAATCTGAGAAAAAAGAAAACTATTATTTTTAGCAATACATAAGGAAATTTTTAGTTATTTATTAAGTAAAATACAAGGAAAAACATGGTTCCAGTGTGAAGGAGTTTCAGCATTTGTACTACTTTGTTTTCTGTTGCTGAGATAAATATTATGATCAATAAAAATTTGCAGAGCAAGGTGTTTGTTTCAGCCTATCAGTTATAGTCTATCATCCAGGGAAGCTAAGGTAGGAGCTCAAGGTAGAAATTAAAGCAGAAATCATAAAGGAATGTTGCTTATTTAAGTGGTCCCTCATTCAAGTTCAGCTACTATTCTTCTAGAGCCCAGGCCTAGCTACCTAGGAATGGTCCTACCCACTGTGGGTTGGGCCCTCCTCCATCCATTAGCACTCAAGAGAATGTCCCAAAGACATCCCCATGGGGAAATCTTATAGATGAGATGCTTCAATGGGAGTTCTCTTTTCTCAGGTATGCTAAGTTGACAACTGAGAATAGCAATCACTAATGACTAATGTACTGAAATCTCACTAATTACACTGGAACATCTAATAGAGTAAATTAGAAAAACAAAAACAAAACACAGGTTGCACTAAATATTCACATGAATTTCAAGATGTCTTTTGCTTTAGTCAACCAATATGATCATGTCCCACATGGTCAAAAGGGATCCGCTATTCTGAGTAATTCTCCTTTCCAAAACAGTGATCAGGATTTCTATGGTGATACAATTGACCTGTTTTCTCCAAGTCACAGAACCAGACAGAGTCCTCACTGTTGTAGGAGGCCGCTTGTTGTTTTCCGGCTGCTTAGCCATGAAATAATCACTCAGGAAGTATATTATTTAAATCACTGCTTGTTCTATTAGCTCTATATTCTTATTAGCTAGTGCTTACATATTAATTTCATCCATTTCTATTAATCTGTGTATTGCCAGGTGACTGTGGCTTACCGGCTAAACTTCCGGCCTCTGTTTTTGATGGGGCTACATGGTTTCTCCTAACATGCCTCCTTTCTTTCAACATTCAGTTTAGTTTTCTAATAAGCAAGGTACTAATTTTACCATCCTACTTCTATGACAACATTCTTCTTTTTCTCATTTTTTTTTTGCATCTGCTATAAATTTCTATGTATTTGATTTAGTAAACACAGCAGTATTCCAGAGTTACTATTAAGTAGATTTTTGTCTTTAAAGTATATTCTCAAATTTTTATATGTGGAAAGTAATTAATTTCAGTTTGCTTGCAGAACTGTGACTACTTCGTGGTCAAAGGCTAAGAATAGCTTTGATGGTAAAACCACAGCTGAAAATACTGTTCATCACCCACAGTTTGATACACAGTTCCAGCTGAGCTCTGAGGGAAATCTGTTCTCTGAGTAAAGCCCTCCTTGGGCTGAGAGTGTGAATATAGAACAGCCATCTCAGGCTGAGGAAGCCTCTCCAAACTCCCTAAGGAGACACTTGTTGATTGTTGAAAATAACAAGATGTACAGATTCTTAAATTACCACAACAGTCTTGGTGTTCATTGTTTCAATAACTACACCAGCCCACTCTTTAACAGCTTTCCTGCATCCGTCATGTTCCTTCTATACCCTTCATGCAGATAGGGGGCTTTTTAAAGGAGCTAGACTTTGTTACCCTGCTTCCTATTGGTACATTAAATCCTGCTGTCATGGGATACAAATCCTGCATATTCTTGTCTCCTTCTACATTCATCTTTTTCCACAGCTGTCACTCACCTCTCCCTGATTCTCTCTTTTCTTTCCAAACCCTTTGATCCATTCTTTTGATAATTACCTTTAGTGTTCTCTCCTCAGGTTGGTTTTTTCATTCATAGAATATTGTAAACTATGACCAGTCAGGAAGAATTTTTTTTCCAACACTTGGTTTTTCTATCTGGAAATGTTTATAATTGGTATGAATTGATTATTTTTGATTTATTTATTTTATATCTATCTGTGCATGCTTGAGTATATGTTTGTGCACCACATGTAAGTATGCACAGAGGCCTGAAGAGGTTGCCAGATTCCTTGAGGCTGAAATTACATGTGGTAGTGAATGACTTGAATGGTGGAAATGAACATAGGTCCTCGGAAATAGCAGCAAGTATTCTTAACCACTGAGTCATCTCTCTGGCCCCTGACTTAATTTGCTTGCATGATTATTTAATTAATTGAATTATTATCCTTAATCTTTTAAATTATGGAATTTAAGAAGGTCATATGGATAATGTACTACAGTATGGACAGCAATATTTAATTACATTATTGTTATTATACCACTTTGTATCTCTATAATGAAAATCTTTCCAATGATGATTTGTTTATTGTCAATACATCAAATAATTTATGAGTAAGCAGTGGAGAGTGATGAGTCATGACGACTATGTGAGTATCACTTGTTATTAGCCAGTCAAACAGGATGAAGCATTCTACAGCCACTTTAATGTGACTGGAAAAATCAATGAAATGGAGAAAAGATATTTTACTCAGAGACAAATGAAATTAGGTGATATAATTTGATCTGGAAAATAGATGAATTTTAGAATAGGACTGGCATGTAAACATATTTAATAACTATATGTAGGCACAGCGGCATGCAAAGTGTGCCTTCCTGTTTAGTCAATTTTGTACATTACTGGGAGGCAACAGAGACACTTGCATTGCTTCTGGGGTCCCAGGAATTGCAGTATTCTGGCACGGTCATATATAATGGGAATGGCAAGAGTCATGAAGCCAGCATGGCTGCTTGAGAAACATCTAGCTAAAGTTGAGCCTCTTGATGGCTGACATGCCATTTTGGTTTTGAAATCCACATGTTGAATGCTTTTAAAATCGTGCAACTTGGGGATATTGAATCAATGGAAGATTCCTTACGAATCATTTATGCCTCTTCCAGAAGCACTAATTTTAGGCTTCCCTAGGAAAATCCTGAGTATACTACCTCTGCTGCTTTTAGAGAGATATCTTTATCTACTTGAAGGTTTTTCTTCTTGGAGGCTGTAATGCACATAGAGGAGTCAGAGATCTCTTCATGGAACTCTTTGATGTGTTTGAAACATCTGCCTCTGTGTTTACTTAGGAGCAAGATAATCAAAACAAAGTAAACTTTAAAAGGTCAACAAGATTTGGTAGCTAAAGAAGTTGGCCCTAGATAAGGTTACAGGCCTCCTTTTACTATAGACTCAAGCGATTATGTGTCATATAGAGAAACAAAGTTAGGTTAGCAAAAGTTACCTCTGCCTTGCACAGGGACTTATAATGATGGGGAAAGAATAGTGTAGAAAGATGACAAAATGATGTGCTGTCAGGACCTTCCTTAGAAAAGCTAACTCTTGAAGAGCCACTGTGATGTCTCAAAAGAATACCAGGATTAGACATATCAATACATCCTATGAAGATATAAAATTCAAAATTGTATTTTGTCAGAATTTGAATAGCAACTGCTGCAGCTTTGTCCTGAATGTTTTTCGTAGGCATTCTGACCATTAAGAGTTAATAGAAAACATTATCCTGAGTGAAGTTTGCAGGCAAATGGATGGAAATAGAACACACTATCCTGAGCGAGGTAAGCCAGACCCAAAAAGAGGAACATGGGATGTACTCACTCATATTTGGTTTCTAGCCATAAATAAAGGACATTGAGCCTATAATTCGGGTTCTTAGAGAAACTAAATAAGAAGGAGAACCCAAAGAAAAACATATAGGCATCCTCCTGAATATTAACCTTCATCAGGCGATGAAAGAAGACAGAGACAGAGACCCACATTGGAGCACCGGACTGAAATCTCAAGGTCCAAATCAGGAGCAGAAGGAGAGAGACCACGAGCAAGGAACTGAGGACCGCGAGGGGTGCACCCACACCCTGGGACAATGGCGATGTTCTATCGGGAACTCACCAAGGCCAGCTGGCCTGGGTCTGAAAAATCCTGGGTTAAAGCCGGTCTCGCTGAACATAGCGGACAATGAGGACTACTGAGAACTCAGGAACAATGGCAATGGGTTTTTGATCCTACTGCGCGTATTGGCTTTGTGGGAGCCTAGGCAGTTTGAATGCTCACCTTACTAGACCTGGATGGAGGTGGGTGGTCCTTGGACTTCCCACAGGGCAGAGAACCCTGATTGCTCATTGGGCTGACGAGGGAGGGGNGGGGGACTTGATTGGGGGAGGGGGAGGGAAATGGGAGGCGGCGGTGGGGAAGAGACAGAAATCTTTAATAAATAAATAAATTAAAAAAGTTAATAATACATTGGACATGACAACCTGCTTAGACTGACTTGGGGATTTTCTTTCTGTCTACAATTCTTGAAGCCACAAAACTGGCAGTCTGAGAATGGATTGTGCTATGCCTCTAGATATACTTAAAAATTGAGTTATATGGTTGATGAATAAATTTGATTGCAAAATATAGATCTGTTCTGTCACAGTTGATCAAGGATGACTAAACTGGTGACCCCAGATGTGCAAGAGAAAAGTTAAATGCATGTCTGGAAACAAAAATTATATCATCTATGTTTGGAACAATATGAATCTTTCCCTACTTATTGAATTATATATAAATAAAGAAGAATTCTGACTGCTAGTTTGTCAGGATATAAGATTCTTACCACCACCAGGGTCTGACTTAATTCTTCCTTTGCTTACTTCTTGCCTCATCTCTGGAACCTGTCAATCACTGAGGATGACCTCCAGCAGTCTTCTTTAAGTTTCAAAAAGACTTGCTATGCTTTAAGTGTACTGGCACAGGAAGTATTTACTTTATCACCTTTTCTCAAAACACTAAATTAAATAATGCCTTATTAATAAGATGTTGAAGGTAAGCCTTATTCAGACCCACCCCTCTCTCTATTTATCATTCTGTTCTTTGAGTTATTTCTGTGCTCTGTCCCCTGCAGCTTGACCTTGGAGCCTATCAGAAATCCCAGTAACAAGTTCAGTTTTCCATTGGACGCAAAATTATTTCAAGGCAGTTCATAAAATTGTTTATAGAAATGTTATAGAAATGGGCTCTTGATCATTTATCACCTTGCAAAAAATTATGGAAATTAAGCATAAATAAGAAAGTGAAGAATGTCCCGTGGTGTTTCTCATTTTTTACTTTTTAATAATTGCTTTGATGTTCAGTAAAGGGCCACTAGACTTTAGGGCTGCTACAAGAGCCTCTACAAAGACAGTGGAAGTGTATGTCTGAAGCCTTTTTCTTCATATCAGGATCCAATCATCCAGAGGAGCATTCTTTATTAGACTTAGTATCCTCTGTATCTCTGCCATGGCCCCTTCATCAGCAAGGTGTGCACAGTATGCCAGCTGCCTCAGTGTGGTACACTTCCTGCTCCAAGAATCTTTCTACTTGAGCCAGAAATTCAGTAAACTTTGGAACTTTCTCTGTCCTCTGAAAAGGGTACAGCCTTCTAAGCTCTTAGGCCACACAGACAAACTTGTTCAAAACACTGAGGAAGTCAAGGAGCCTGCTCTAGAAGTGATGAGAATGTTCCTTCCCCTGTAACACCTCCACATTCAGTGCTACGCTTGAGTTTCCATTTCTCTTAGCTTCATGTTCACATTGATCAACAGAATGTGCCTTAAAAAATCAAAAAATCCTCATTTGGACCTTGGGAGCTCAGTCCATTGCTCCAATGTGGGTCTCTGTTTCTATCTCCATCCATCGCCAGATGAAGGTTCTATGGTGATATGCAAGATATTCGTCAGTATGGCTATAGGATCGAGCCTAGCCGGTTTGGATGCTCATCTTCCTAGACCTGGTTGGAAGGAGGAGGACCTCGGACTGCCCATAGGGCAGGGAACCCTGACTGCTCTTTGGACTGGAGAGGCAGGGGGAAGGGAGTGGGGCATGGGGAGTGGGGGAAGAGGGAGGGAGAAGGGAGGCAGGGAGGAGGCGGAAATTTTTAATTAAAAAAAATTTAATAAAAAAATTAAAAAAATCTTGAGGGCTCATACATGCTTGGGCCAGCTGCTTACTCTGAAGTGTGTACATTCAGTCTTAGGGAATCTAATAATTTACATATGGAGACTGACACCTGTCATCTTAACAAACAGTCTACAATTTCTAGATGGTTTATGATCAAGCAGATACCATGCTAAATGTCTCCACAGGGTAAGATTTAACTTCACTGGAAAAGCTAAGCCTTTGGCTTGCTCATTGGGCCAGCAATCATGACTAACATAAAGCAGTGGAAAAGGATCTAACTATGATGGTGGCTGAGATTCTTCAGTTTCTAAGCTACAGTGTTCAAGCAACGCATTGCAAGAAAGGATATAAAGAAGCTAGCAAGGGACCAACCTGGACCTCCTTTCCTGTGCCTTACTATGACTTCCTCCTCCTTGCCAGATGCAAGAATTTCTATCAGCACCGTCTTGATTTCCCCCCTGTTGTTTTTCACTGTCCTTCTCCATCTGCTACTAGAAAAACATGTGGTGCTTCAACTACATCCCCACCCCACAGACCCCTGATTGTAGTCATAATAATAGGACAGAAAGATTTAGACTGGGAACGTCCGGTCCTAACTCCCCCAACACCCCCTGTATTATTCAAAGCTCACAGCCACAGCTCTAGATCAAAGAACCCCTTTATAGAAAACCAAGGATTTATCTGCAGGAACTCCCATTCTAACTCAAGCCTTTGTATGATTTCCTCTCTCTTTTTGCAGGCACCTGTGCTCTCTGACCCGGCAGACCCTGTTTTTCTCTTTTTCTAATTTTTATTCTTTTCACATGGTGTCTCTTTCCCCTGTATACTCATGAACCCCACATTCGGCTGCCCCACCAAGACAGCAATGCCTGTGGGCCAGTAAAGGGCAAAAACCACCCCAGAGATGGTTTCAGGGAACAAACAGCATCTGTTTAATTGTAGTTGAGCTGCCACTTATATAGTGGAATCCCATTGACTGCGATTGGTTAGCACATTATTACCCTGGACTGGATAGCGAGCTCTCTAGATCCACCAGGGTCTCTATGTGGAAGAAGCATGCCAAAGAAGACATGGAACATGGAGATTCATATACAGGGCAACTACTGGTGACTCATGCTACTTCAGAATTCACTGTTCTGACTTCTGGGGCATGGTGTGTCATGCTTCTTATTTATAAGTGCAGTGTGCAAGGGAAGCTGACTGCTAGGTCATGCCTATGTTTTCTTCTTCGAGTTGAAAATTTGCATGTGGATACAGGAAGTTAAACCTTGATTCTCTGGAAGAGAGCTCTTAACTATTGATCCATCTCTCTAGCCCCTGCACATATCTTTTTGTATCATTTACATAGTATAAGCTTGTTCACTCCTACTTTGCCTGTTATATTTCATTCTATACAACAGATACATTCCATGTACCATATGTTTCAGCATCTTAAATATCCAACCAAAGGTATACAGTTTAATATAAATCATACATCACTCTGAAATATCTGGATTGCCTCTGGGATTGAGCCAGTGACCCCGTCTGTCTTTGGTAGATTTTTATCAAAAATGTGAAGAGGTGGGAAATGTGTTTCCAGCTTTCCTTTTCTGCCAACTTATTTTCTTCATAAACTAATTTTGTAAGGTTCCTTGGGCCTCACTCTTTCACCATTCTCCTCTGTCACTCTGAGGTAGGATTAAAGCATTCACTATATGGGTATTTATATCACAGAAATCACAGAAGAGGCCCCAGAAAATCTCAGGGAATTGCAAGCCTTAAAAGAGGCAGGGATGCAGACTCAAACTCAGAGCTAGAAAGGAAATAGAAGATTGCAGAATCAAATAAACTTATCCACTGGGATTCTAGACTTAGATCTCAGTAAAATGACTAGACACAGTCAAGAGGAAAAAGGTAGGCAAGGGCAAGTTTGGAATGTTTTAATTTTATAAAATACTATATTATTACAATGTATTGTATTTTTAATATTATAATTCTGTCTCTCCTGTTCACTTTCCTCCCTCTAAGACTGCTCAAATACCCGTCCTTGTTGTTTTTCCAATTCACATCCTCTTTTTTTTGATTAACTATTGTTATAAGCATACATGCCAGTGTTTCTTAATTTGTGGATTGTGATCTCTTTGGGAGCTGAATGACATTTTCACAGGGGTTACCTAAGACCATCAGAAAACACAGATATTTACCTTATAATTCATTTGAGTAGCAAATTTACAGTTATGAAGTAACAATGAAAATAATGTTATGGTTGGTTGTCATCACAACATGAGGATGTATATTAAAGGATTGTAGCATTAGGAAGGTTGGAAACCACTGATATATGTATATATAGAAACATACATATTCCTAAATATAATCTGCTAAGTCTCTAGCACATTATTTGGATGTTGGTTTTCAAAGCTGACTTTTTAGTTCTGGATAATCAATTGATTTTCACTTTCCTTAGCTGCCTGTAGTTCTCTATGTAAGGTTGAGGCTTCATGGTCTTACCTGCTCACTTTAGCATGTCTAATGTTGTTATTTTGGTTCATCTCATTTTTGGGAGGCTTAACGGATATAGCTTCTGATATTACTAATAAACACAGTCTCATAGGAAACTTTTGATCCTCTGGCAATCTCTCTGCTTTTTTTTTTTAATTTTATTTTTCCAGACAGGGTTTCTCCGTAGCTTTTGGTTCCTGTCCTGGAACTAGCTCTTGTAGACCAGGCTGGCCTCAAACTCACAGAGATCCACCTGCCTCTGCCTCCTGAGTGCTGGGATTAAAGGTGTGCGCCACCACCGCCCGGCTCTCTCTGCTTTTTTCCCTGAATCTTAGATATGGAGGGTTTTTATTTATTTTTATTTTGATTTTTTTGTAGATGTATCCAATGAGACTATGCTTCAGACCTCCGCATTTGATTGGTTGTGGTTTTCTGTAATTAATGACTTCAGTCTGTCTTAGAGAAGTTTCCTTGATGAATAGTGAGGACTACATTTGTCTATGGGAAGTGGGCATAAAGCCATATCTAGCACATAGTTAGGGAGTATGCTGCTTTAGTAACATAGTAGTTGTAAACTCTCCTCCAAGATCCATGACTTCATCAGCCCTAGTAGTTGGCCAGATTTTCAGTACTGCCTAGTAATGGGTCTTAGTTAAACTAGGGAACTATGGGTTACCACTGTCACAAACTGTTGTGAGCATGATGCAAATACAGAAGATGACAAATTGTAATTAGGGAGGTCACCTGGGAAAGAGGTGCTAATTTAGTCTTTGTGACAGAGCAGGGAGACAGATAGGAAGCTATGACAAAATTGGGCATAGAAAGATGTGAACCTGACCACAGTCATTTCGCCAGCTACCTGGGAAACAGAATGCTAATGATTTCCCTCCTCAGTTTACATTTTGGTATAAAAGCTGTTTGGAGAAAAAATGCGGGTGATTCTCAGGATGTAAACCCAGGATTTCACGAGGGATCCCTAAAAACCCCTCTGGATAAAGTCATGTGAGTTGTGTCTTTATCCCCACAACTTCCCTCTGGTCCAAGAAATAATTTATGATCTGGGCTGGTCCAGGACCATGACAGACAAGAACCCGAGAATAGGTAAATCATAGACCTAGGGGGAAACATAATACTACTATCTGGCTAAAGAGACATAGAAATAGAGTAATTCCTAATGACTTTCTGCTGTTACAACCATGATTCAGTGCCTTATTCAAATCTCATCAGTGTTTCTTAATGTAGATGGTAATTAATTAACACGTGTGAACACAAAGACTTCAAGAGCATTCACAGAACCTATGTAGGGTCAAGTCAGGCCACTCCCAGCACTGAGATGGGGAAGTGGACAATAGGGTTTCCCTCCTCAAGAAGGAACATCCTGTGACTAATACCTTCTGGAAAAGGGAAAATCAGTTTCCTCCCATACAGTGTCACTGGGTATACCAACCACACTCCAGGGCCTGTCCCATGGCCAGGAATAAATCCCCAATAAAAAAATGAATTCTTAGTATCAGTATTTCTGTGGATCTTTTGTTTCCTTTTGCTTTGTTTCGGTGTTTTTGTCTTACTTATCTTTTGTCTGTTCTGAATTTTGTTTTATGGGTTATACTGTGTTTCTTGCTTCTTTAAAAAGAACATTCTATTTTTGTTTATTTATTATGTATATGGTGTTCTGCAAGTGTCCCTGCAGTCCAGAAGATGGTTGTGATGGGCTATTAGAGGTAGTTGTGATCCACCATATGGTTGCTAGGAATTGAACTTAGGACCTCTAGAATAGTCAGTGATCTTACCCGCTGAGCCATCTCTCTAGCCCATGAAAAGAACATGTAGTTGATGCTGAGGAAATAAGGCATGTAGAAAATGAGGTAACACCATGACCATGTGGCAATACACAGACTAATAGAAATGGGTTGATTTAAGATTTAAGAACTAGCTAGAAATATACCTCAGCCACCGGCCAAACAGTATTATTATTGATATACTTTCTGTGTAATTATTCAGGTCTTGGAAGCCAGGAAATGAAAGTGCAGTCTCCATTTACATGTAGCTTTTTTTTTTAAAGGAATATATAGTTGGGTAGGTACGGAGGTGGGGAGGAGCTAAATGTGATGAGTGAGGGAAAATGATCAAAATATGTTTTATGAAAATGTTTTCAATAAAAACAATGATGGTAAAACATACATGCAGATACATATACACATGTGGATTCTGGGAACTGAACTCAGCTCTTCCTGCATAAAAGGAAAATACAAAGAATTTACTGGGAGAGCCATTGTGCCAGCCTCCAGAAAAAGAAGTCTCAAGTTAATTTTAAGTAGGTTTTAAATGTTATAGTAAGCGATAAAGGACATCAGCAGTTAGTACTGGAACCAGTCATTTCATGAACTCAGTATTCCTCTAAAGTATTGGCACAATATAATGTGTGTTTTAATACAAGGGTCTCCTTACATGTTCATTAAATATCCGATGCTTACCACACTTATCACTGTTGCCCCACTTAGGAATTTCCGTCAAGCTCTTTGGTCCTAAGTTATAACCAGTGCTGCTCTGTTCAGGAGAGAAGCACTGTGAATGTGAGGCTCGGTTCTGGATGCTCTGGAAGGGCTTACTGGAATGAGCTCATCGCCTCCTCGATGAAGGCAGGATTAAGGGATTTTCTTCAACAGAAAGGCTCTGATATATTAAATCATGTTCTTTTGAAATGTGTGGTGCCAAGGGGCAAAAGAGCAAGGACATCACTTTGGAAAGTAATATCCTCTCTAAGAAATACCAATTCTACTCATTTAAAATAATAAAACCATGTAAAGTGTGCCTTGCCATTCCCAGAAACTAAATCTAGTCCTGAAGTTGAATTTACAAAACAAAAATAGGCTGTTTGGGTGGGGATATCTGTCTTTCTGTTTGCCTGTCATCTGTCTGTCAGTCATCTCTGTATCTATCATTTATTTATCTTGAAGACTGTCCTCTGGGACACCAGTTTGTCTTGGAAAAAAATTTATGCTTTTTGGAACTCATAGTTTTATTTTATTCTGTACCTAGCAATGAACACAATGTTTGGAACATTCCAGTTATGTCATAAGTGTCTTGTGAATTAGTTTAATTCATTATTGGCCTTAAAATTATTCCCTCTCTATATGATTCTCCCATACCTTGTAACGTTCTTCTCAATCCCATTTTATTTTGATCAAAATAAATCACTGCCATACAGTAGACATTCCTTCCAATACATAATAATTATAGATATTAATGGTAAAGGCATTATCTGCCCCTTCTTTGATCTGATATGTAACAGACATATAGTTGACAAAATTTATCCATGGCTTGTGATATTTGAACTATTCCTTTTCACTAATACGTTGTCTTGTTACAGTTCTTGGTGTAACTAGACTATCTTTTAGACGTTTTGATCAGATCTATCATTATGGATCTTACTTAGCATTGTAGGAAAGGAAATTCTTATTCAGCTAACATTATTTCCTGTGGATGTATCTGACCCTGCAAAAATGGGATTTTGTGCATTTTGATTTTTAAGAAGGGCAGGGAAGAATTATGGATAGTAGAGCATCAGGCTAAGATCCCTTTTCTTATCTGTCTCTATAGTCAAAGATAAGATTGATATTTTGTGAAATAAAAATGAAGTTTCATTAATAATTAACTATATAGAAAGCCCACAGAGTGCTTAGTTCGAAACCTGAGTCGATTTTTTTTTTCTTCCAGGAACAAAGTTAAAGTGCATAGGAACATATTTAAAAACTGATAGTCATAAGAAGGGATTGAGTGCAAAATGTGTGATGAAACATTTTAAGTAACTAAAGTAGCTATGCAAGCAGTGATTGCCCGTAATTAATTATGGTCATTGATCTTTTAAATAATACAGGTTAAGGAAAATATTTCTTCTTTGGGGAATTATGATTAACTGTGCTAGGAAAATTGCTCTTAAGTTAAATTATTCATGAAGGAATTTATAAATGTTTCTATAATTAGGCTCTCTGAGAGTTTAAGGGTATTTAGAAAAGGTTCTGTGTTGGAAAAAGTATTTCCAACCTTCTTTTTAAAGCTAGCTTTTTGAATACACTTTATGTTAAGCATATTTTTACCAAATAAAGGAAGAAAGGTTTTTCGTCCAATTTTTCTTCATTCTATTCTGTAGATGTCACTGTAGCATAAGGAAAAGAAAAGAAGCCCTCTTTTTATGTTGGAAATATTTGATTTCTACATGCATTTATTATGCCAGCGTTGTCATATCAACAATAAGGTTTCTAAGCAACTAGCAGAATAAATTATTTTATAAATTTATTTGCTTAGACTCACAAAATGGACCAAATGGAAGATACTTTTTTTTTACCTACGATTATGTGGTAATTAAAAAAAGTCATTATGCAGAAATTATGCATTAAATTCACATTACTAAGAAGAGTTGGAAATGAATCATGTGAATATAATCAATGCCAAAGACTTAATGAAGATTTGCTACTTACAAGGAGGCATTGTTGTTTTATGTTTATATGTTTGCAATAATTGGTTTCCAGGGTCTATACTGATAATTTGCATCTAGTTGTTCCAATTTTACTCTTCAAAGAAGCTAACATATGCAGCTCTCGCTGCTGTGCCCTTTAAACACTCTTCAGAATGACCTCTTTGCAGAGCCCTGGCGCTCATTCTATTAGACATAGTGGGTAGAATCCACTACTTATGCAAATGGCTTGTGCCTGTTCTTAAAAAGACTTCCCTAAAGTTACTGAACATATTAGAAAATGAAGCATTGATTTCTTTTCATGAAATTGCCCTCGGGATGTATGAAACTTGTTAGACATTCACAGTCCATATTCCCCGAACACCCTTGTGTAGCTTAAACATTTTCATTGCTATTTTTGAAGCGCTGCATCTCTCTCTACTTGGGAGAAAGGCTGACCTGAATGCGGCAGAGACTGTAGTCCCCCAGCCCTTTCTGTTTGTTAGAACTTTCTGTACACTTTTGATTTGCACAGATTTCTTGTAAATATCATATGGCAAACTTTTCATTTTTGGCCAAAGGAGTAAAACTCTGCTATATCCTATATCGTCCTGGAAAATGATATTTCATATCCATCTACTGCAGACACATATGCCAGTGAAAGAAATTATCACTGCTCACAGACAGAACCCATTTCCCTTCGCTCTGTAAAACATGCCTTTCTTCTCGCATTGCTGTATTTCTTCTGAGAATATTTCTTTCTGCGATTTATAGTTTGCACATAGACAAAGAATAAGGAAAATGTAGTTATTTAAAGTAATTGCCACAAAATTATAGCATTTACTGCATTTTCCTATTTCAAATATTTCATAAGCTTTTGTCTCTGATTTTCCTATATATCTTGATGGGTCCTTTTATCTAAATAATGTGAACATACCTTATTTATTATTATCAGCATCTTGAATAACTCCAGAAGCATTTCAAAGTTATCAAGCAAAAGGAAAATGATTATTTGTCAAGTGACATTGTCTAGAACGATTGCTCATAGTCACTTATCAAACATCAGTGATTTTATATCTTACTGCCACTTGGGCTACAGGTGTCACCACCGCCTTTTTTATTTTCACTTATTTTTTGCAAGTCATTATCTTATGTAATGAGTAACATGTTATAGAGTAAAGCAAACTCTATTTAGGAACTCATGACCTAATTGAATACTCCAAGGTTACAAAAAAGCCCTCCTTTATGTTTGTTTTCTACTTTGGTCTTCTCTCATAGTAAACAATGTGGGCAGGTTTCAAATAATACTACTGTGTATAATGTTTTACTCTTCTCTTTATCATTTGTGTGTATATATACCTATGGTGTGTGTATATATGTGTATATTAATTTGTGTATGCATTTGAAAATAAGTGTAGGACAACCTTGGGTGTAGTTCCTCAGGTATTGTTCAGATTTGGGAAAGGAGCACCGTTTGTGTGTGCTTGGGGACAGGGTTTGTCACTGTCTGTGGCTCACTGATTAAGGCAGACTGACTACCAGAGAGCCCCATGTGTTTTCCTAGCAGTTCTGGTCTTTTACTATCTCCTGCTTGAGTGATGAATTTCAAAGTTTACAGCTCTGCAAAAAGATGGCTACATTCTTCATTTAAAATAATTGTAAAAAAGGCACAGGCTAAGAGATTGGATACGAAAACAGGATCCAACATTCTGCTGTTTACAAGAAACACACCTCAACCACAAGACAGGCACCTACTCAGAGTAAAGGGATGGGAAAAGGTTTATCAAGCAAATGGACCTAAGAAACAAGCGGGTGTGGCCATACTAATTTCGTACAAAGTTGACTTCAAACTTAAATCAATCAGAAAAGATGGAGAGGGTCATTTTATACTCATAACAGGAACAATTCATCAGGATGAAGTCTCAATCTTGAATATCTATGCCCCTAATATAAAAGCACCCACGTATGTAAAAGAAACATTACTAAAACTCAAGGCTGCCATCAAACCGCACACACTAATAGTAGGAGACTTCAACACCCCTCTCTCACCAATGGACAGGTCAATCAGACAGAAACCTAACAGAGAAATAAGAGAATTAATGGAGGTAATGAATCAAATGGACTTAACAGACATCTATAGAACATTTCACCCAAATAGGAAAGAATATACCTTCTT
>NW_026067939.1:9260528-9315964 GCF_014885135.2 Alexandromys fortis | reverse complement strand
AAAAGTTAGTAGAAGGAAAACAAGTTGGTTTCTATTACATTTGGTTTGGGTAAATGCAGACCAAGCAGTTTTATAGAGTCATTCACGGAAATTATAGATGGTGAGGGTACAAAACCACAGGGATCTGTCTATATATACAAAAAAAGAAGATGAGCAAAAGGAAATGAAAGAGTCTTAGGGACATAGCAGAAGAGTGAAAGAGGAAGATGAAAAAAGGGGTTGAAAATGTCTGCCTGCTTGATTATCCATGTTGTTGTACATTTCACTGCTTTTACACAAGAAAAATCCATGTGGAAAAGGGGCTTAATTTTTTTAAAAGGCATCTTTGATATGTCATATAAAAACAGTTGTTTTATTATGTTTTCTAAAAAAAATAATTGTAAACTTTTGGAAATTTCATATGTGCCTACTGTACTTGCAAAATTTCTACTCTTCTTTTTCAGTTCAAAGCACATCCTTGTCAAGTTCATGATCTTTTCTTTCTATAATTATTATTGCAAAATACACATGCTTATTGAACTTATTTAGGGTGGCTCTTATGTTCATATCTTTAGGAATGACCACTTGGGGTTGGATGATCAGACAGGATGATCTCTAGAGAAGACTGATTCTTCCTCTTTCAGCATGTATTCATTGCCTGTAGCTCTTCAACTAGGGACAGGACCGTGTAAAATATTCACTATCTGAGATGGCAAGTTGGCTGTTGTCATTAGTGGGTAAATTTAGGCAACCATATTGTTGAGAGTTCATGGATGCAGTTTTCCTCTTATATCTGGAAGACACTATCCAGCACTACGTGTCATGGTCCCGTCTCTTTCAACCTTTCTATCTACTTTTCAGCAATTTTCAACACAGTGACTATCTGTTCTCTACATTCCTTTCAGTTGCAGATCTATATAGAGCTCTGTGTGTAATGTAAAAACAAACTCCATTCATGATGGATAAGAGCTATGTGCAGGTTACAACACTATTCATAAGTCATTTCCTATCAACAATTCTAGAATCAAATGAAAAAGAAAACAGCAAAAAAGAAAACAGTAAGCAAAACATCTGTTACACACTAAAAGCAGTCAAAAGTAGAAAATTTATAGCTGTAAATGTCAATACATAACTAAAGAGTTTGTAAAATAAGAACAAGCTAACCTAAAATGCAGATGAGACGAAATACTAATTATTGCAGCAAAAATTATAAAAATAGAACCAATGCATTTAAAGTGTGGTTACTAGAAAACATTGAAAAAAGCTTAGTGCAATAAATGAAAACAAAAATGAGAAGACCTAAAGTAACATGATCAAAAATGAATATATAAATGCTGCAATAGATATCAGCAATATTCAGAAAATTACTAGTGAACACTTTAAAATCTATAATCCATTAAACTAGAAAACCTAAAAAAAAAAGATGAATTTCCAGATTCATTCCTATCACTAAAGTTAAGCAAAACAGAGATAAAAAGTTGAAACAGAACCATAGTAATCACCGAAATTGAAATTGTGGCACAAATACTCTTAGAGGAAAGAACTACATTTTTAATGGATTTAAGGCCCATTCCATGAGAAGCAACCTGTACCAGATACTGCTAATGTGACCAAGCACCTGAGACTAGGTACCACATTTCATGAGCCACAGGGGAAACTTACCTTTATTTTTTTTTTACTGAAATAAATAGCAATAAATGACTTCTAATGACATATTGCTATATCTATAGATCAGATTGCTCAGCCCTCATCCAAGAAACTTCATGCAGTAGGTAGGAATTAATACAAAACCACACAGCTGGAAAATACGCAGATAGTGAAAGACTTTGGCACATTCATTCCTAAATGAATCTTTATCACACACCTCTCAGGGATTTATGCAGAAGAGGAGGCAGACAGAACAAAAAGCCAAATAAAGTGGGAGTCTCTGAGTAAACAGCATTTTCCAAATACAACAGTACTAATACATGCATTAACTCACAGAGACTGCAACAGCTTATACAAGATATGAAATAATTCAAACCAGACAAAATCCTAGTATTGAGAAGTGGAAGTAGACACAAAGTCATGCCCCTAAGTTAAAGCTATCTGTAATTGATACCTACTGGTAAAGAGAAACTCAGGCTTTTCTAATAGAATGATAATGGTTAGATCAACCAGATTCCAGGGCAGGTACAATGCCTTGGAATAGTTAAACAGAAAAATGACTCTATATTTTCTTTGTGCTTTTAGTTTTGCTTTTCTGTGTTTTGGTATTTTTGCCTTATTGGCTTTCTTTTCTTTTCTTTTATTATTTTTGTGTATGAGTTTTAAGATAGAAATAGAACATTGGATTGGGTGATCTGGGAGGTGGGGAGGATCTGGGACAAGTTGTTTGAGGGAAAGAATATGACAAAAATACATTTCAGGAGAAAAACACCCTCCAAGAGAAAAAACTGCACAACATTAAAATCCAACACCAGGCATGACAAGCCCTCTTTTGAATTGTTTTACAGGGTTTCTGAGAGGCAGAGAAATAGTATTCTCTAGGGAAGAGCACACCAATCTTTTATCCAGTACCAAATGTTCAGGCTTGAAAATATATATGCTAGAAAAATTGTACAGACTGAGCAGGTTATATTTATGAATATGTG
This sequence comes from Alexandromys fortis, assembly GCF_014885135.2. Taxonomy (NCBI): domain Eukaryota; kingdom Metazoa; phylum Chordata; class Mammalia; order Rodentia; family Cricetidae; genus Alexandromys; species Alexandromys fortis. The sequence goes on along the minus strand of NW_026067939.1, from coordinate 9,313,352 downwards.
TCTAAAAAAATTAATGAAAAAAGTGAGGCCATGAATTTGAAAAAAAAAAGTACAAATAGGAAAGTTTGGAGGGCAAAATGGAAGGGGAGAGAAATTATAATTATATTATTTCAAATTAAAAAATATTTAAAAGAACAGAAAAATAAAATATTAAATTAAAACTTCATAGCCACCATTTATAAATGTAACAATTTTTTTTACTAATGCCATTAAAATCAATAAGGGGACAGAATTGTCCTTTGTCCCCACTCCTTTTTATGCTGTAGTAGTTGAATCACTGATATATGAATTTATGTAAAAATCTTGTGTTCTGTGTGTATAGTGTTTTCTGACCCTATACAGAAAACACTCTGATCATTGTGACTGGCTCTCACATGATTTGGAGAGCATATCCCTAGAATATTTGTCATCTAAGATAAAGAAGCTGAATCCTCGTGTATTAAGTAGGTACCTAAACGCTGTTTGACAGTTTGTTGCTTTGCTTAGAATTTCCATGTTTCAAAACAAAAAAGGGACATGTATATTTCTTCTTCAGCTTTAAGAGGATGGATGGTGTAATTTTTTTCCTTCCAGTTATAAACAGGTTTGTTTTCCTTCTCTATATAAGTGGATTAAGGTTTTCCTCATTAGAAAAATTCTAAATTTATTCACCAACAACATTGGTATAGAGGAGATTAAAATATAAGATTTCTGAACCTTAAGCATATTAATTTCCTTGAAATTTAGATGCAGTTGTTTAGGAAAATTAAGCAAATTAATCTTGGAGTAATCAAATATTCAAGAATAGTGGTAGGTATATATTAACAACACTCAACTTTTGTATGAAAACTTCCCTTTGAAAATGCTGTACGTCTGTTTTCTAGATTTGAAGTTGATGATGAAGTAGCATTATCAACTTCTCTAAACATGAGATATTTGTTTCAGATAAGAAGTTATTAATTTTGTAGTACTGATACAGAATCATTAAAACATAAAATAAGAACCCAGGTTTAAGTAGACTTAGATTTTCTTTTTTTGCTTCATTATACTTAATTTTCTTATATACTTGAGAATTTTATTATGAAGAGCATGTTTTTTTGTTCTTTAATATAAGCCCTTTTGTTCAATCTAAAGAACAGCTTATGCATCTCTTGACTTGACCTAATTCACATAATAACATTTATTTATTAATTGTTTGTTCAGTATTTCTTGAAAAGAACAAGTTTGCCAGTGTTTTTAAGACTAATGGATAGAGATGGTAACATTGCTATGAGCAGAGTTCACCTTTTTTTTCCCTGATGCAGCTGTAGTTTGTTGGTGGGAAACAGTAATTAACACCTTGTCCCAGAAAGCACAGTATTTACTTTGGTGCAGAGAAAGGAAGCATAACAGGGTTTTGTCTATTATGTGCATTTGATGAAGAGGGTAGTCAGTCAGGAATTGTACTATTGTTTGGAGAATGAATAGCATTTGATCATACAATGAAACAGTGCGTGCTGTTTTCTCTGTTGCTTATTGTTTATATTTCCCTCACAAATTACTAAACCTTCATTTTCTGAACCTTTAAAGAGAGAATTCGGTTAAACTCTTTTTCTAAGTTATAAGTGACAGATATCTGTCTGTGGTGTTTGGTGGAAACCTTACCCAGAAACTGGAACCCTTCACAGCATAGACGTCAATTAAGCCTGAGAGAATTTCATTGTTAATTTCCTCGTGTACATTGAAAGTGAAATTTGTTGTGGGAGGTCCTTCTGTTTGTGGATTGCTTTTATTGGTTCATTAATAAAAAGAACTATTTTGAATCTATAGTAGGGCAGATCTTAGATAGGTAGGGAAACTAATCAGAATGCTGGGGGAAAGAAGGGCAGAGTCAGAGAGAAGCCTTGGAGCCACTGGAGAGAGACTCTGGGAACTTTAGCAGGTAAGCCAAGCCATGTGGCGATACACAGATTAATAGAATTAATAGAAATGGGTTAAATTTATGTGTGAGAATTAGCCAATAAGAAGCTAGAGCTAATGGGCCAAGCAGTGTTTTAAATAATATAGTTTCTGTGTGGTTATTTTGTTTCCGAGCAGCTGTGATGAAAAAGCAGCCCCCTGCAACAGAAATTTATAATTAGATACACAAATATCTAGTTCTAATAAATGCTTATTACTAATATTTATATATATAAAGAGACTATAAGAGGTTCATTTTCCTTATGTTGATTTATTCATTGTTTGATGCAGTAACTGACAGTGATGTAACTATCATGTTGGAAGCTAGAGGAATAAATGATTTTTCTACAGATATTTCTATTCCCATTGATTTTAAATTTTAATCAAATTAATATGTAAAGGCAAGGGCACAACACTAAGTTAAGGCCTTAGATATAGTATCATAGTTGGATAATTGGTTTAAATAATTTTTTCAATTGAACTATTGGGGATACTCAATACTATTTTCTTTTTTGAGGGTCTCTTTGGTTGGAGGGCATAGACTTTAGCATATAGAGAACTGCCAGTATAAAATGGGCAGTTAATATGCTCTCTAAAAAAAGTTTTATATTTCTTTTTTTTCTTCCTCTCAGGGTGGATGATTGTTTATTTTCTGTACTCTGCATGTTGGTATTTTCTGAAATAGCATATATGATGCACTCCAATATCCTTTGCCTATTGTTTTTCAAAGCATAATTATTAGAGAGCCTGGAAATAACATAAGCTGACAATTTCTTTTTTGTAAATTACAGAGTTACAGTTACATTCTCATGTTTTTACATGAGATAGTTTCTTCAATCATTCACATGTTGGTGGAAATACTATTGTAGTTAATTTTCATTTTGCAAGGAAAACTACTATGAATGCTGAAGTGTAGGATTTTATATATACATATTTCATTTTCCATTAGTTAAATAAATAGGGGGTGAATGGCTGGATCATTAAATGTGGACATAAATGCATGCAACTGAAAAATATTGTATTGAGTGAGGTAACCCAGACTCAGAAAGAGAAGACTCACATGTTATCTCTTATTTGTGGATTCTAGCTCTGAATTTATAGATGTGAATATATAACCAGTGCTAACAACAGAAACCAGAAAAATATGAACATTTAATGGGGACAGGTTTTACTAGCATTTTAAAAATAGTAATTAAATATTTGTTGTTGTTTTATTGGTGTTCTGCTTTCACTTATATGTCTGCACCATGTAGGTATCTGGTAACAAGTCCCGTGGAATCTTTGTCAAGCTCTATTATTCTGTTTTTGGATTTTTTTCTCCTGTTTTGGGATATAATCTCTAGTCATCTTGGATTCACCATACTTCCATTTATTTCAATTTAGGCATATATTACAGTCTCCTTTTGGGATGATTCCTTTTAATCAGCAAGCTGTGGCAGTTGTAAGGCTAATTTCACTTTGAATCCATTATTTGGAAATCATTGTCCTTGAAAGCCTAGTATTCAGTGTCTTTAAAATTATGATTTCACTTTATTTGCCTATTTTTGTGTTCATTTAAGTTGGGAAGGTAAATATCATCCTTCTGCTCTCATTTGATCAAATTCAAAAGTCAAGGTTTAGTTTTATTTGAAAAAACAAGAGAAAGCTTAGAATACAAAAAGTATTTGGAAAACTGTAAAATATTGTCTGTGCAGAATAAAAAGCTATACATATATACCGCAGTCAAGGTCAGAATAAAGTACATTGCTATTGCTTACATCTGCTATCCCCTTTTCCATCTGTAAAACACAGTAGAACCAAACAAAAGAAATACAAAATTATCACATTTTAATTTAGTGTATGTAAACATACACACATATATTGTGTGTCTACTGGTTCTCTTCATGACCTCCAGACATCTGATTATATATAAGTCACACACACACACACACACACACACACACACACACACTTAAATGTTGGCAAAAACCATTCATTTCCAGGGCACACAGAACTGCAATAATTACACAGAAACTATATTAATGACAACACTGCTTGGTCAATGACTTAAGCGAATAACTAGCTAGCTCTTTCATCTTATTTTTTATTTTTATTTTTATTATTATTATTTTTTTTTCGAGACAGGGTTTCTCTGTGGTTTTGGAGCCTGTCCTGGAACTAGCTCTGTAGACCAGGCTGGTTTTGAACTCACAGAACACATTTCTATTCATCTGCATAGCACTTCAAGTTTGTGGCTTACTGGGTGAAATTCCAGCATCTGTCTCCTTTGGTAGCTACATGGTGTCTCCTGACTGTGCCTTCTTTTCTCTTCTGTCTCTGCTTAAAATTTTTGCCTTGCTCTATTCTGTGCTGCAATGGGCCCAAAGCAGCTTCTTTATTAATAAATGGTAATAAAACATGTTCACAACAAACAGAGGGGAATTCCACACCATCTCCCCCTTTTTGTCTAAATAAAAAGGAAGGTTATAACTTTAATGCAGTAAAATTGCATATGTAAAACTGTTATCAAGCAAGAATTATAGTTACAACACTTATATCTACTTTATCATTTATCATAACTAAGGAAAACTATAATTATGACCGTCTATTCTTCAACTTCATCAAAATCCCTAACAGGATATAATATTACCCAAGATAACAAGAAGTGCATTGTAAGCATCTTCCAGAACTCTAGAATTGACAGAGACATCTCACTGCCTGGACTGTCACCTAAAGTTGTTCGGTATCATTGCAAAATCCATCTTCAGTCTGTGGGTCTATAAGTATCTGGCAGATTTTCCATGAAGCAGGAAATTTGAAACACTCTTTTGCTACTATTGGCAGTTTGTCAGTCACTTTCTTCCATGTCCTGCAGAATGTCTGGCAGACTCTTTCATGAAGCAGGGACCCTGGAGGGCTGTCTCATCTTCTTTAAGCAGTTTCAGGTGTCATTTTCCTGTGGGTCCTTCATGTCTAGTTCATATAGCATAACAATAAGCAGTCCAGACAAAGAGCAGTTTCTTGCCCAAATGACTAACAAACTCCATAAGGAGCATCTTTGGTGCTCATTATCCCCTTGAAGTAGATTGGTGCTGACAGAAGCAGATGTGTCTCATTGGCTTGAAAACTCCTAAGTTCTTAAAACATTTTAAATGCCATATTATTAAGGTCTCTGAAAGATTTGAAGAATACTTATCTAACTGAAATATACCTCTATATATCTAGAAAATCTAATATGACTATAAGATTGACTATTATAGATAATTATCTATTAGCCTATATAGATACATTGCATTTTTAAATGAGTTGTACAAACACAATACCTTAATCAAGAGCAGAAATATACATCTAACAAAATTGACCTTAAATTTGTATCAATAAACCAATATCCATACCAATGCAAAGTATTCTTATCTATGTATATTAACCTTTAAATATAAACAAATATTTATTGAAGGGTAGCTAGATAATTCCCCAGGTTTGAATATTATAATTCAGAATCTTGTTATTTCAAATGGACACATATCCACATAGCATTTTCAACACATAGGGATAGATTCATTGGTCTCTCTATTTGTATGAATCTGCTCTGTCTAAGCAGTTTTATATAGGGATGTTAAGATATGTCAAAATATATAATGAGATTAAATATATTAGGTAACTTTATTAGTTATTCTGTACACTACAACATGTAACTATGATTTTTACATTTTGTATCTCTAGCAGTTGATAATAAAAACAGTTTATATACTTAACAAGCCATTTAATGATGCATATTATAAAATAACTATCCAAGATGGGAATTATTCCAGGATTGGAGATTTACCTGGCAAGTTGTGATGTGCAGTAACAAGTTAAAAAAAGTCTGTGCCAGTCCAACTTTATATGCATAACCTGAAACGGAAGTCGCACTAGATAGATATGTGTCTTTGTGCATTATCATTCATTGAATTCTCTGGTACTTTCATGCAGAAAGAAGAATTTATAAATTATAAATTTTTGAGAAGTATTTATATATTGTTTTCTAGAAACTTAATGCTTTTTTATTATGTTTAGAAGTATGATCCATCCAGAATTAATTTTGTATACACAAGACATGGTCAATGGTATTATCACTTTTATACATAGATAATGAAATAAATATGTAAAAATTAGCTAGTATCTTTCTTTGAAAATACCATTTTCTTCACTGGGTAGTGGTGCCAGCATTTGGGAGGCAGATGCAGGCAGATCTCTTGTGAGTTCGAGGCCAGCCTGGCCTTCAAGAGCTAGTTCCAAGACAGGCTCCAAAGCTGCAGAGAAACCCTATCTTGAAAAACACCAACGGAATGTCCATTTTGTCACTGTCTTTTTAATTAACTATTGTTATTGTCATCAATAGTGTATCTATATATGTGTATATTATGTGTGTGAACTTTCTTTGCTTTTTGTATAGCTATCTATTTGCAACAACATCATACATGCTATTTTTAGTGCAGGCTAAATATCGATAATTTACAGAGCATGCCTTATCTTTCTTTCTAATATAATGGCTTCTAATCCAATCATTATTTTCTAAAGAACATCTCATATATCATGTAATGCTTGTTAAACATCAACAATAACTTTTATATACATATTGAAATGTCTCTAATTGGTTCTTAAAATAACATTCTCTACACCAGAAGGTTTATTCTTTGCTTTCTGATCTAGAATATATCTGTAAAAGAGTCAAGTATTAAAGATTGAAGACTCATCTATTTCTGACTCATATTGCTCATGGCATATTATAATTAATTAATCCTCAACGTTTTTTAGCTCTAGCAATTTCTATTAGCATAATTTCTCATTAGAATATTCATAAGGAATATATACTCAAATACCTTTTGTTTAAAGATCCATTATTTTACAAATAAATGGACTTTAAATTCTTGACAGTATGATTTGTATTAGAGAGAAAATTAAATCTTTTTGTTGACTTTGCCTCTGCAAAGTGAATAATGTTGACCATGATTTCTATAGCTGCACAAACAAGTTTGTATTGGATGGATGTGTATATGTTACCAGTTGGAAATAGCTTAGTCCTACTTCATTCAACATATCCCCTGTTATTTCTGTTTCCAAGGAAGTTCCATAGGAACTACTAGTTGTTACCTGGAAGGACTGTCAGGTATCTGCGAAGGACAAGACAAATGATTATCTTGACCTTTTTGTTTGTTTGTTTTTTGATAAAAAGCTTTTGGTTACCTCCTAGGAAAGAGAAGATGGGGCATTCAAATGAAAGGGCACTTGGCAAGCTTTGAAGCACAACTACCAACAGCTGTGAAAAACCGAGATCTGTGTAACTTAATGAGTCAGGAACTTGAATCACTATATTCTACTTCCATTTGCTTGGAATATAAAAAGTCAAGGAAGATGTGGTCTTGAAAGTACTCATGAATATTGGTTATCTACTGATACATAAACTGAGACTGTCCTAATCTTGTCTGTACCAACCGTTTTATAAGGTCATGCAGCAAAGATCATTTCCCAGTAAAGAATATTTGCCTTATTATGTATATCATCACCTGAATCAAAACATATGTACTGTTGGTAAAACTAAAAGAGTCCATTCCATGGTATGGAAATAAAATCAGTCATAGAGGAAATAGGACTTGTATAAGGAAATAGGACTTATATTTTTTCTAAAATGTAATTGGAAACTAAAGGGAACATACACGCATTGAGAGGTGAGGGGGAGAATGTCATTATTTTATATTATAACATTGTTAAAATCTAAAATTCAATATACAAGACAGATATAATTTCCAATTACAGAATTTTAGTCCAACATTTATGTATGTCACATAAGTAAAAAAGTAATATTTTTATTATTTTAACATAAACTTGAACAAAAGGATTTTTACATCATTCTGTAAACATTCTGTAAACACTGCTGTATGTAATATTTTTTCATGTGCTTGCAGTAGGTACACAAAATATATTTCTTTTTTTTTTTTTTTAGAATATAAGGCTATGTGCTTAGTCCACTGTGTGTCTAGCATGCAGTTACCTCATTAGGATGTATTTATTTAATGCCATACCTATGCTATATAGTAGAAACAAAAAGTTAAATATTAATTGTGCTCGTAATACTGTTATACTATCATTGTGCTTTAGAGTCAATGCTTCATGATAGAACAGCATCAATCAAGGTGACATGGAAATTAAAGAAAACTCGATGGACACCAGTCCCTAATGGAAATGAAGACTGTATGCACATAAAAGGGGGGCATGGGAGTGGTTATAGGTAGAAAAGGGGACCTTGGGGCTGGAAGATTCCATATGCAGGCTGGTTGTCTTAAAGTCTCAAAGTGGTAGATGCCAGTAGAGGTTGGCATGCTGGTTTTATCAGTGACTGAAGGTCAAGCTAATCTTCCAGTCCATAGAGTCCCAGTTCAACTGAGGATCTAACACTTAACTTCCAATGTTCTATGAATGTGATTGGAGACAGGACATGAATTACCATGTTTGAGAGACAAGAGACATCGAAGATTGCTATCTTTTTTTTTTTTTTGCACTGTCCTTTTTTCCCTCTTTTAAAATTGATTTTTATTGAGCTCTACATTTTGCTCTGCTCCCCTCCTCGCCTCTCCATCTTATAGGGAATTTTGTATTTATAGTAAAAATACATTTACCAAACACTAAATAGTAGGTAAAAAAAATTATATGGTATGAATGGAAATAGAGGAGAGGAAAAATTATTCTATTATTTTTCTTTTGTAAGACTTTTTTTTTAATTATGCTTTTGTGAATTGATTATGGATGATTTTTAGACAGGTTCTATATTCCACACTAGGTTTAAACTTCTGGTCATCCTATTCATGACTCTGTCACTTAAGTGCTACAATTATAGGTATGCAATATAATATCTGTATCTGAATAGAAAATTACCTTTAATGTCTTTAAGATTATTCAATTAGTGCTTTAAAACATCTTTATTTACATATTTTAAAAGTAGCATGTGCTTTATGGTTTTTAAGACAGCTTTTGGTCAGTGTCATGGACTGTATTACTTTGATTTTTTAACCACATGATATTGCTTTTATTCAAATGTCCAGATATCCTTGTTCAATACAATGGTTGTAGTAATATGTATTGTATGGGAATGGATTGCCCATTGAAGTTTTGCATTGAAAGTGAAGGTCACTGTAGGTTTGTCTTAACTAAGGGAAAATATCCGTAGTTAGGAGTAGGGTGGTTGAGGAGTAGGTTGGTAGATAGCATCATCAGCTTTGAGTTGTAGAAAGGTCATTTATTCTTACCTCATTGCTTTTTAGCTGCTAGGATTTAATATATGAATATATTTCAGTACTTTACTTGCCAGCAAGATAGAAGTGGGAGGACCTTGGACTTCCCGCAGGGCAGGGAACCTGGACTGCTCATCATTCTCGAGAGGGAGGGAGAATGGAGTTGGGGGGGGGGCAGAGGGGTAGGGGAGTGGGGGAAGGGGAGATGTGTGGGAGGAGGGGGAGGGAAATGGGAAACGGGGAGGAGGTGGTAATTTTTCAAAAAAAATAAATAATAAAAAAAGAAAAGAAAAAAAAAAAACTAAGTCTTAGAGTGACAGCTAGGCTGCCTCAGCTCATGAAGTAAATGATAGCAAAGCTGAGACTAAAAATAAAAATCTCCTAGCCCCAGTTTTTCTAATTAATTCTAACATTCTAAATAACTTTAAATCCCTAGTTCAATTTCAAAAGCGTATCATACCTTCATTTATGTGAACCTCTCCTGGCTAGCTTGGTCATGGCAGAACTTTTGCTCAGGTGGCATTGATTACTATGCAAAGCTGGCTAATGCAAAGCCACTCTCTGTTCAAGACAGGGAAAACCTAAGTCATGTGCTTAGGGACCCAAAAGGCTGAATGCCAATCTTACTTGTGATCACTTATTTTTCAGCTGAAGAAGTCTCCTTTTGAATCAGATAGTCAGTGGGTAAACATCTATCTGAAAGCAAAATATGTATTAGAATAACAATTTCTGAAAAGTACATGTTTAAAAACAGAGAAAATTTTCTGACAAAATTTCCGAGAAGCAACATCTGATATTAACTCTAAGTTGATGGCAGAGGAATTTTTATATTCCATTGTTAAGTGCATTTTCAACCTTATGCCAAGTCATTCCATTTACAGACAGCCTTATATTTAATCCTTTCCATAAAGAACTTCACAAAGAACAATTGAATGAACTTTTAACCCCTCACTCTGTCTTTTTCCTTACAAATGATACTAATTTTCTATTTGGCGTGCTGAAGTTGAAATGAGTTTTGGGAATATGAAAACTTCTTCTGTTTGCTTTTGAAAATGAAACTAGTTCAGGAAACTCTTGTAAACTGTAAAACGTTGCTCTTGCTAGGCACTGTGGAAAATCTTTCACACCTTAAGTGAATAAAATCACTGCTATACCAGAATATCTAACACAGCTGTTTTCAAGTCCATTATTGATTATATTTAAGATAAAATTAATTTAATTTAATGATGCTTTCACCATAACTTCAAGGGTAAGTATAGTTTTTCTGCAGTTTCTGTCATTGATAAAAGGACAGGGAATTTAATAGATTCACTGTGTATGTTCAGAAAATGGCTGCTATTTTTACAACAATGTTAGTCTATTGAACTTAGTTAAATGGGTTGATTATACAACAAAATTAGCTTTTAATATACTAATATTATAAATTATATTTTGACATATTTATATTACAATAATGCATATATCCTACTAATATCTGATGTTTACTAAGCAAATATCTTTTCTCTAGGAACAGTATTTTATGGAACCCATGAGTTCAGAATACAGATTGAAAAACAAAAATAGATTGTAAAACAAACAAATAAACAAAAAAATCAACAAACCAGCAGATATTTCTTCCAAATTTAAGTTGCTGGAAAATCATTGTCTGTGAGAGATTGAGTGTCATTTTCTTGAGAATCAGTTCCCATTTTCACAAAGAGAAATCTTACCCTCTAGGAGTAGGAAAAGAAATTGCAAATGTCATCTAATAAAGAAACATTGTATTTAAGAGTGAAGAGTGCTGGGGAGAAATACAAGGGGCTTATCCCTCAGAAATGATGCCTCAGGCTTGCCTGAGCTAATCCTGATGATTTGAAGGGAAAATGGACAAGTACGAATAGAGCCAATACCTTTGTCGCTAAGTAATGCCACATAAAATGAAGAAACACAATATTTCAGTACAGTGACAGCGCAGGACAGCCAGCACCCGCTTGGAGAGAGGATGAGGGAGTGTGGCAGATCAGGCATGTCTATTATGGTCATAGATTCTAATACCTTATAAAAAGTTAGCCAGGTGTAATTGTGCCTGCCTTAATGCCAACAGTCAGGAGGAATAGGCATGACTGTCTGTTAGTGTGAGGGCTACTTGTCTACACGGTGAACTGAATGGCAGCCAGAGCAACACAGTGAGGCCTTGTCTCAAAATAAAATAAAATAATTAAAATGGAATTGTGGAGATAGCTTAATTAATGCAGCCTTTGCCATGCAAGTATGAAGACTTGAGTTCTATCCCTTAAGCCAGCATAAAAGAATCCAGGAGTGGTGGGACATACTTGTAATCTCAGCATTTATAAGGCGAAAGCAATTGCTCTGCCAGGACCTCTGGCAAGCCAGCCTATACAAAGGAGTAATATCCACGTCACTCTCAAGACAGGTGGATACTCTTAAGATTGATTTTTTTTTTACTTTCAAATTTACATATACATTCATGAATACGTCTATAACATATGTGTACCACTTCATGGGCATGTACACATATACATGTAAATGGAAAAGTTAAAATGATATGTAACAGTGTATGATTTTTATTATATTGCATGGAATGACCTAGTCCAGTAGATTAATGCGAGAATTAATTCAAAGAGTTGTCCTGTTTGTGATGAGAACATTTTACCCATACTCTCATCATTCTTCAAGAATGTAATATACATTTACAATATTCTTAATCCTAGCTTCCAATCTTCCAACTGATGTCTTGGCATTATTCTTTCTGTATAAGTGGAAAATTTTATACTCTAATTAGTTATCTATGAACCTTCACCCTCCCACCCCTAGTCTGTAGTAAGTACCAGCTGATTTTCTTTTCCTATAAGACCAACCTCTGTAGATCCAGCATATGAGTGAGATCCTGTGCTATTTGTTTTTGGGTGCATGATGTATTTCATTCATTATAGCATCTAATAGATTTGCTCACAGTACTGTAAATGGCATTTTTTCCACCAATGGCTAAATATCATGATGTGTACCTGTATCACCTTTTCTTTATACATTTTTCAGCTAATGAACACTAAGCCTAATTTTATTTCTTGTTTAATGTTGCAATAAACACAGGAATATAGATATCTTTTCAACCACTGATGTCATGTTTTTGTGTATATTACCAATACTGTGATAAGAGGATTTTATGTTAGTTTTATTTAAACAACAAAAGGAAAACAGAACTATCTTCCAGTGATGTGCAAGATTTTACTTTCTCTGCATTCTCTTGAATAAATATCCATTATCATTTGCCTTTTAATTTTATAAAAGTCATTGAAATTTATTCATGTTTAGAACTGCAAAGATGTTTAAAGTTTTTATTTCAAGCTTTGCTTTATTTAGAGAGATGTGGAAGAAATACTAGAACTAAAGTGTGAGCTGTCAACTATTTCTCTAAGAATGAAATTTGAAAACAATATTATGTAAAGATCCACAATATCAACTTGATGGGTTAATGAATTTTAATTGTAAAAAGCTATGACCAGTGACAGACACACAACAGAATTCTATGAGCCTCAGTAATTTGTGTTACCAGTATGATTATTGCTTATATTTAGTTATCTATATTTATTTAATATATTTTTATCATACTACTAGAAACTTATTTCATGATCTTTTGAAGGAAGTATAGAACTGAATTTATAAGATGAAGTTTTTTGGGGGCCAAAGTGCACATGGATTGTTTTCAATATAAACTAGTAATAAAGATATTGAAGCAATTGTTGTTAATTTGGATCATGAATGTTTGACATAGAAAAATAGGTTATAAATGTAACATGCCAGACTTTAATTCTTACTTTCCACAATATCCATGTTTCTGAAACATAAGGTATCATTAACTAAGCTATCCACATTAAGAGACCATAGACTTGGTGTGACCTACATGAGCTGGAGAAGGTAGAAGGAATATACACTGAACATTAAGCTTTAGAGAGAGACTGTGTTCAAATAAATGGTGCTTTTGAAGACGGTGTGCATATTTTTCCTCTAAAAATATTACTGGGATATGCTAAATGTCAGCGGATGGCAAAGCTGTTATTTGCGCTTAAAGGAAATGTCCCCGCATTTCTAGAATGCTTTTCTAATATTAAAGGGGTAAAATGTTGTGAACACAATTCCATGTTAGTATGTCAAAAGTGGAGGGATCATGGAAATATAATCAAATTTATTTTTATTTTCTCTTTTCTTTGACAATAAATATGTTATTTTATATCTGGATAATAAAACCGTACTTGATTTACATACTTGTCTTTCACAGAATGCCACAAGCTATAAATTTTACATGAAGGTCTTCCAAAAGAAGCCAAAGTAAATTAGAAATTGGAGCTATAAATTTAAATCTAGTAGGAGTAATAAATTAGATAAAAATTGAAAATGAATTAGAAACACAAAAGAAAACAGCAAAATAACAAAGTGGGAATTATTTATTTGAATAACAAGAACAAAGTCCTTCCTGTTTAATCTAGATTGTTACCAGTTTTGGGTGAAAGTAAAATAAAATACTTAATCTTTTATACACATATAGATATTGGCTCAGTTTCTTGCCTTTTTAAATTTATATTTTAAATTCTTTATTTTTTTTTGCATACTAACCTCAGTTTACTCTCCCTCCCCTCTTCCCACTCTCTCTCCTCACCTCCCCCCACCCACTCCTCAGGAAGCATACTGCTTCCCATGGTGGGGTCAACAAAGCATGGTTCATTAAGTTGATGTAGGACTAAGTCCCTATCCCCTGCATCAAGGCAGAGCAAGGCATCCACCATAGGGAATGGGCTCCAAAAAGCCAGCTCATGCACAAGAGATGAATCCTGGTCCCACTACCAGGGGCACCTCAAACAGATCAAGCTACAAAATTGTTGCCCACATTCAGAGGGCTAGTTAGGTCACATGCAGGCTCCCAAGCTGTCTGTCTGGAGTCCTCGAACTTCTGTGAACTTGGGTCAGTTTTCTCTGTAAATTTCCTCATCATGACCTTAAATCACTTGCTCCTCACTCTCTTCGACTGGATTTCCAGTGCTTGGGCTGATACTTGGCTGTAGATTTCTGCATCTGTTTCCATCAGTTATTGCATAAAGGTTCTATGATGACAGGCTATTTATCAAACTGATTATAAGGGAATGCCAGTTCTGATATCCTGTCCACTATTGCTAGGAGTTTTAGCTGGGGTCATTCTTGTGAATTCCTGAAAATTTCTCTAACTCCAGGTTTCCTCATAACCCAATAATGGTTTTCTCTATCAAGACAACCTCTTTCCTTGCTCTACCACAACCAGCCCTCCCCCAACTTGACAATTCTCAGTCCCTATCCCCTCCCCCTATACCGCCCCCCCTTTACCCCAGTTATTCAGGACATCTCATCTGTTTCTCCTTCCCAGGGTAATCCTTGTGGCCCTCTTATGACTCTCCTCATTACCTATCTTCTCTAGAGCTGTGGATTTTAGTCTGGTTATTCTTTGATTTGCATCTAGTATCCACTTATGAGTGAATACATACTGTATTTGTCTTTCCGGGCCTGGGTAACTTTACTCAGGATGATTTCCATTCAATTTCCTACAAATTTCATGATGTCGTTATTTTCTTACACCTGAGTAATAGTCTATTTTGTTAATGTACCACATTTTCTTTTTCCATTCTTCAGTTGAGGAGCATCTAGGTTGTTTACAGGTTTTGGCTATTATGAATGATACTTCTATGAACATAGTGGAGCAAGTGTCTTTGTGATATAATTGAGCACCCTTTGGATATTGGATAGGTAGGATCAACATAATATAAATGTCAATCTTACCAAAAGCAATCTACAGATTCAATGCAACCACTATATAAATCCCAACACAATTCTTCAAAAACTTGAAAAAAACGATACTCAACTTTATAAGAAAAAAAAAAAACTCAGGATAGCTAAAACTATCCAGAAATATCACAATCTCTAACTTCAAGCTCTACTACAGAGCTATAGTAATTTTTTTTTTATCTCCTTAAGCACTAAACTTAGTTCCATTATGCTAATTGGTAACTTGTGGGCAAGCATTATGAAGTAACAGTAGGCTAAAGGTACATCCTGGTCTGCAGAGAAAAAGAGAGAGATAGAGATACACACACACACACACAGAGACAGAGAGACAGAGAGAGAGAGAGAGAGAGAGAGAGAGAGAGAGAGAGAGAGAGAGAGGATTTGATATAGATTTTTGAAACCTCTACTAACATTGGTCCCCCACTTCTCTTTAAACTGTAGGTTTTGCATTTCTTTTTGTCTAGCTTTTGCTTTTTTTAAAAAAGATCTGCAGAAAGGTGATTACTAATAATCATACATATATATGAATAGAAGTGAGGATTAGCTAGTAGAAGTTGAAAATCAGGGTGATGTGTATGGGATGACTGTGGGAAGAAAAAGAGTGAAAACAGAGCATGCCCGATTTCTTATTGTCCCACCATCTAACTATCAGCTTTTTTTCATGAAGAGGGCTCATTCACTTATGCTTCTGGTAGCTGTAATAATACATCCTTATTCTTTTCTTATAATTCTTAGCCATGATTCCATGCACTACTGTAGATAAATCTCTCAAATCCATGTCAAAATCTTGCTTTCACTTTTGATGCTATAAGAAAAGCTGAATGCGGGGTGCACAAGATTTATGGAGAGACAAAGAGGAACACTAAGCAGTAATTCACACATTGGACCCTGTCATTAGTAGAATCCATTGCAAAATGAAAACACAGGATATAACTACTGCACATTTAAACAAGCAAGAGACATTTCAGTGAATGAAAGGAGTTCAGTGCAGTTAAACAGGTCTTGCCTCTGTAGCACTAGCTATGATGAAAGAAAAGATAGGAAATGAGAATTCTTTTCAATGTAAAGGGCTAAATTATGGTATGCATGCTTAGTAGAAAGAAAACGGAAAGAGACGTATTAGGGAAAATTATAAATGTGGAGATGCAGTTTCACATGGAACGCTGTTGAGGAAGCGTTAGGTAAATAGTCATTTCTGCCTGTCAAAGAAACCTGTTTTCATCACTATCCATCTGTTCCCTCTTAGGCTGCTTTGCATTTGTAATTCCTAGTAACTTTTAGATTTCGGAGAAAACAAAGTTTTAGACTTGTATAATAATTGAATCTGTAAATGTAAATGAGAGAAGGCCTTTTCTCCATTTAGAGTACAAGGTGTGCTGTCCTGAGTACTGGGAAAGAAAAATCAAGTTTCTTTAGTGCCTTGGACATAGCACCCGATCACCTAACTTGTACCCTCGACTCTCAAAACACAGCAAATCTTCCCAGTCTTTTTCTTGACCTGTTGGCTAGCCCATCTTTGTGATTATAATTTTTGCTCACACTACTTATTGCAGCTTCCCTTTTAGTGAAGCAGGTATTTATTTACATAATAGCCCTCATGGTATTTACATCAGAAACACATCAAATCCAACTGTGGATGCTCCAGTGTAAAAGAGTCCTACACATCTCATCTCCCTCCTGATTTCTAACATGGTCGTTTGTGAGAAAAAGTGCCCAGGGTTTATCTATTGTGCTAAGTCTGTGGGAAGATGATGCAGATGCTACTGCAGAGTTTTCTCTTATGACTCACAGACAGAGTTGCCTAGTAACTATCCCAAAATAACATTGCTGAGGCACATCAAACCAGAGCTGTCTGGGCTTCTCTTTCTCTGGATGAAGGATCCGCAGTCAGTGGCTTGCTTTTCTCCTCTTTCATGGCTCCAGTTTGGAGACTTTGTGGTCGTTGGTCACTGATCCATACAGGGAATGAGAATTTGTGGTATATAACATTAAACCTGTTAGCTATCTCTATTTTCCAACACTGTGTGTGGTATATGTTTTTGAAAAAGTTTAATCATGAAAGGCACTAGGATTGATGAACTATCACAGACTTTTGTGGGAGAACATGCATTCATAACATTTTGCAGGCTTTGGATATGAACTGTGTCTATTTTATTAGTTACAGAAATAAGACATGTCTGTGGTCCTAGAATAAAATTTCAAAGTTCCATTGTTATATGTCCTTCCAAATACTATATATGTGTGTGAGATAGATAGTATTTAAAATAAGTTCATGGTTCTGAATTCAGCAGAGAAGAAATATTAGACTAGTCTTAGGGATGGTTTATCTAATTCTCAATTTACTCTGTTAGTGTAAGTTTGGCAGGAGCCTGATGGTAATTACACACACACACACACACACACACACACACACACACACACAAATGTTTGAGGAAATGAAGCGAGCCCTTTAATTATTGACGATTCTTATCTGAACTTGGATGAGAGAGGGAGATGAGAGGCAATCTCTGGGACCACCCAGCTAATCCATAAGGAAAATCTGATATGCAATCTTCATTTTCCCTCCTCAACTCCAACTTTAACCCCCCCAGTATTACTCTCAGATTCAGGGCATACCACTCGATGTGGCTACACCTTGCTTTTTATGCAGATTTACAGGTGTTTATATAGGGCCTGGTGGTGGCATATCCATTGTCCTCTCTCCTCGGGCCCTTTACAATCCAATGCCTGTTATCCTATCCCCATTCCTTAGTCTCAGCACCTGATACCTATAAATACTCCTGCCTGATGCACTCTATTTACTACACCTGAAAGATACTCAGAAGCACCACCTACCAAGCAGCTCACAATAACCATGGTATACTAAGTCAGTGAGAACAAGAGAAAGCAAGGGACATAAGACAAACCCAACAAATACCAGACTAAAAAGCAGCACCTAAATTTCTATCATCCTAAATTCAGATGATTATATGTCAGAGAAAACATAATCAGTGTAATTTAGACTATATGTCTCCACTACAACTCAACAATTGTACCATAGTAGGCTTGAAAAAATGTATAGCTAAAACACAAGACACAGTTGTTTAAAAATAGCTATTATGAATTTGCTCAAGTACCTGAAAGAAGATATGAATAAGTCCATTAACAAAATCTATTAAAACACAAAGAGTGAAACAAAATGAAGAAACAGTTCAATGCCTAAAAGTAGAAAAGCAATCACCAAAGAAACCTAAACTGAGAACTTGGGAATGAAAAAATTAAGAATCTGAAAAGGAACCTTATTAGCAGGATACAAGAGATGGAAGTCAAAAAATGTTAATTAAAAAAATGTTCAGCCTATGAAATGAAAGTCAGGTGATAGCATTGATTGTTTTCTGGAATAAGTTAGAAATTGAACTGTGTTATAAAAGCATAGTTAAAAATGACCTTATGTGTGTATTAATGATATGGACTTAGATTGTGTAGCATGATTTCCATGTGCCCATGAACCTCAGTATCATACAGCACAAGTCTAACTTATCCTTCGTCTCAGCTACGTTTTTAATCCATATAATATTTATTTATTCAGAATTAGAAGTAGCTGGAAATACCATCAAAAGAATTCTATTACTTCTGATTATTCATCATCTTAGGATTCTCTCTAGATTTCATTATCCTAGAGTATATATTATAAGTCCCCCTGGATCATGTGTCAAAAAAGGGAGAGCTATTTCTCTCTGTGTAGCAGGAAAGTAACACTTTATTTTTAGATGAAAACCAGGAGTAATTTCCTCCAAGGTTTTTCAAAGTCTTTATAGAAGACTTCTTTCAATTTTGACTTACTACCAGGCCAAACCCATATCAATTTCATTAAAAGTTATGGGGTTTATTTTCTGTATTTCTTTGGTGCAAAGTAAAATAAATGTCAGAGTGTAATTAAAAGTGACTTTTCAAGAGTGGGTGCTGAGTGACATCAAAGGAAATTTATTAGAGAAGAATCATTTCATCTCAAAGACGCTGGGGCTCTAGTGCTGAATAGCTACCTAAAGTCAAGGGAGTTATTATTTTTGAACATATATAGCTTAGAGGGATATATGTATAGCTATACAAAACCAATAAAACACTCCTTTCTATTACACTGGGATTTCATATAGATTCTTAAGTGGAGAACCATTCTTGAATTCAGCTCATAGCAAGGGAAAGCAAAATCACAGCAAATGTCTAAAAGCAGTAAAAGCTGAACAAGGCATGGGCATAGGA
Organism: Alexandromys fortis; assembly: GCF_014885135.2. Classification (NCBI taxonomy): domain Eukaryota; kingdom Metazoa; phylum Chordata; class Mammalia; order Rodentia; family Cricetidae; genus Alexandromys; species Alexandromys fortis. Next base: position 9,294,141 of record NW_026067939.1, on the reverse strand, counting down.
CTGTGTGCTAGAGTAGATGAGTGAAATTTCACACTGTAAAGCCCTTTATGTCATTAACAATAAGGGACTCTAAGAGCAATTGTACTTATATTTTATGGTATATAAAACATAGAAAGATTAAGATACTATGGCTAGTTTTAAGAGTATTCACAAGTTTGCATTCCCACCAGCAATGGATGAGGGTACCCCTTCCTCCACAACCTCTCCAGCAAAGGCTATCATTGGTGTTTTTGATTTTAGTCATTCTGACAGATGTAAGATGATATCTCAAAGTTGTTTTGATTTGCATTTCCCTGATCGCTAAGGAGGTTGAGCATAACCTTAAGTGCTTCAAATGGCTTTTGGCCATTTGAACTTCTTCTGTTGAGAATTCTCTGTTCAGATCAGTGCCCCATTTTTTAATTGGGTTAATTAGCATTTTAACATCTAGTTTCTTGAGTTCTTTATATATTTTGGAGATCAGACCTTTGTCTCTTGCGGGGTTGGTGAAGATCTTCTCCCAGTCAGTGGGTTGCCTTTTTGTCTTAGTGACAGTGCCCTTTGCTTTGCAGAAGCTTCTCAGTTTCAGTAGGTCCCATTTATTCAATGCTCCCCTTAATATCTGTGCTGCTGGGGCTATACATAAGAAGCGATCGCCTGTGCCCATCTGTTGTAGGGTACTTCCCACTTTCTCTTCTATCAGGTTCAGTGTGTTCAGAATGATATTGAGGTCTTTGATCCATTTGGGCTTGAGTTTTGTGCATGGTGATAGATATGGGTCTATTTTTCATTCTTCTACAGGTTGACATCCAGTTGTGCCAGCACCATTTGTTGAAGATGCTTTCTTTCTTCCATTGTATACTTTTAGCTCCTTTATCGAAAATGAGGTGTTCATAGGTTTGTGGGTTAAAATCCGGGTCTTCTATACGATTCCATTGATCAACTTCTCTGTTTTTATGCCAATACCACACTGTTTTTATTACTGTAGCTCTATAATAGAGTTTGAAGTCAGGGATGGTAATGCCTCCCGAAGTTCCTTTATTGTATAAGATTGTTTTGGATATCCTGGGTTTTTTGTTTTTCCATATAAAGTTGATTATTGTCCTCTCAAGATCTGTGAAGAATTTTGATGAGCTCCCAATGTCCCAATGAGGAGCAGAAGGAGGGAGAATATGAGCAAAGAAGTCAGGACCACGAGGGGTGAACCCACCCTCGGAGACAGTGGGGCTGATCTATTGGGAGTTCACCAAGGCCAGCTGGACTGTGACTGAAAAAGCAAGGGATAAAACCGGACTCTCTGAATATGGCGGACAATGAGGGCTGATGAGAAGCCACGGACAATGGCACTGGGTTTTGATCCTACTTCATGTTCTGGCTTTGTGGGAGCCTAGCCAGTTTGGATGTTCACCTTCCTAGACATGGACGGAGGGGGGAGGACCTTGGACTTTCCACAGGGCAGGGAACCCTGACTGCTCTTCAGACTGGAGAGGGAGGGGGAGAGGAGAGGGAGGAGGGGGGAAAAGGGAGACAGGGAGGGAAATGGGAGGCGGGGAGGAGGCGGAAATTTTTTTTTCAATAAAAAATTTATATTACAAAAAAAGAGTATTCACCCCTATATCAGTTTGAAAGAATGCCTATCATTTAGAGAAACTGATTGATGAGTATGTAGTTTGAATTATGGCTGCATTTTCTTTACTTTTTAAAAAAAATCAACAAGGGAACACATTTTCAAATTGGTCTCCTATGAATCAAATATCTTTAATCTCCTTAATTTTAAAGGCTCAAAGGAACAGAGATGACTCTGAAACAACATGGTTTGTATTTTTATCTTTCATCCTACATGGAATATGAGCTTTCTGCCCAAGGGTAGATATAGTCTCCGAATAAAATCTTATTTTCCAACACAGCTAGAGAAGAATCTTGGTTATTACTGTTGTCTTCTATAGTTTATATAATATTATTTACACAGACAAGTTTCATAAATCTGTAATTCTAGATTCATTTACTATAAATAATCCTAAGCTAGGGGATCCTGTAAAAAGGATTTCACTGGAAATGTTCTTTCTTAGTAAATAACATTATTCTATTTACCTAGAAGCCAAGGAAATTTCTGATAAGGACTTGAGGTCAGATTCCTAGCCGTGTTTGTTTCCCCACAGATATATCTCACAGACTGCAGCTGTGTTAAGTTCTCCCTCTTATAGTTTCTTTCCTTAATGGCACATTGCCTTAACAACTGGTACACAGACATGTGCATTCATTAGTATTCTTTCCACTATCTCTTTATGGAAACTGTGAAGATACTGTGAAACACTGCCTTTTTTAAAAGCAAGAATTCAGGAACAAGAGTCTCTATTATTGCCAAAAACTTATGCTTTTAAATAAAATGCCATGAGGTTTTGATGACTGAATAAGATAAAGATAATGTAATCTAAATAGTGCTGAGTAATTTTTAGCTGTTAAATTATTATAATTCTTGTCTTATGCTATTGATTATGATTATGAGAAAGAGCATAAAGTATGAAGATTTTGAAGTCAGTATTGTATGGTTTTCTGTTCACATCTTAAATGGTTTTGTAATATAAATGGAATAATTTATTTTAACATTAAAATTTTTTCTACATATGAACCATGCTTGCTGAAAAATACTCAAATAAATTAAAAAAAATTAAATGTTTATTATTTTTCACCACTATACAATACTTGCTCCTAACATTGTATTTTGTATACTACTTTCAGTTTGCATTTTAGGTATATGCAATCTATTTATTACTCTATATCCCTCTTATATTTATATAAAAAATCATTTTCTTATTGCAAAGATTCTTTTGGTTTCATCATCCTAATCATCACTTCATAGGGATCTTTACATGTTTTTTAGTAACATTTCTTCTCTTTTTTAGTAATATAGTAGATTTATTTTTAAAGGATAAAACACTCAGACAATTTAAATACAAGTCCAACAGAACTGCTGTCTGTAAGCCATGATGCAATCAGGTGTTCTCAGAGACTTCCTGGTGAAGAAGAAGGCTCTGATATTTTATTCATATACATTTTTCTTATCTGTGATGTAATCTACAATTTCTTGCAGACATATTAAATTCTCTGCATCTATATGAGAAATTTCAAACCCAAATTCATCTTCCATGGCCATAATAATCCCCACTTGGTCCAAAGTGTCTAAGTCCAGCTCCTTTCTGAAAATAAGAATTCACTGAGAGCTTTTCTGGGTCAATCTTTTAAGACATGCCACACTTAAATCCCTCTAATGTCAAAGGGGATGCGCCATTGTACTGCTGGCACAAGTGTGTGACTCTTTCAGGAACCTGCATGAGGGCCAAGGCAGATTGCAGAATCCTGGGCCTCCTCCTTTGGAAGGCGACCCAGCAGAAGTAGCCTTCGAGATAAATTCACATAGGTACATCACGTGGAATAAACCGCCTTTTGATTAGTTGTCTGTCTCTAACCACAGACTCTTTTGTGTGATAACATGCTCCCCTTTTAACTCAGCTTTGGAACCCTAAGCAGTGTATCTTTATACATCAGGCAAAATCTTCCTGTGTTCTGTTAGTAGGATGAATTCTTCCTAAGTTGTGTTTTCTGGCATTTAATAAGATAAAAAAAAAAACTTTCATAATCCAGTCTTTATCCAATTTTATGATGAGAAACTTTGAAGCCTGTTCTCTATCTATAGCCTGACCGACAGAGCAAATTAGCTAGATGGAACGTCCTTGTGGAGAGATCACCCGAGGAACATCCACAGCGCAGAACTGCAGGTGACTGTTCTATTAGACACAAGTCCTCCGAAGATTTATGACAATTAAGTGGTATTGCAGGCGTCTGGCCTTGTTGTATCACAGTCTTCAAAAGATCAATAACACCTATGTCTCCTTCATGGACACTTCTCAGCTCTGACTCAAAACTGCAATTAACATTTTGTACCAGCTTTTGATGCACTAAACCTTTTTTTTTTTTTTTAGGTCCTGAGATTCAGGTGATAAAAAAAACTTTATTATTGACTAAACATGTCCAGATATTATTAACCACACTTAAGAAATGTAATACAGTTTCCTGCTCAATAATCATCAAAATAGCTTTTCCCTGCGGTAGATGGGAGCACAGAAGGAGACATGAAACTGGGCAAAGTGCACACGCTGAGAAATTGTGGAATACTCAGTTCTAAATGGAATATTTCCATGAAATAACTTCCTCCTTGGCCCAGCAAGCCCTGCAGCAGAGGAGACAGTAAAGTTTTAAGAGCCAAAGGTGATGGAGAGGACCAAGGACACAATGCCTTCTAGACACAACATGGCTGGAGCAAATGTGAACTCAGAAATTGTGTCAGCATACACGGTACATATGCATGTCTAAGCCAGATGAGGTTCCAGCACTAAGATGGGGAGTGAACAAAAGTCTCTATTCCTGATCTAGACGCCATCTCCAATTGACAGCTCTTTACATAGGGAAGTTATTTTCTCTGATTGATTCTCAACGGGAATGCAAATCATTCTTAAGGGCATACTGTTATTAGATGAATGCACTCAGTGGTTATCTTGGAGGTATTTTTTTCTATCTACTCATCTTTTTATTTCCTATTTTATTTTACAATCCATTTTCTTATATATTATGGTTTCTACTTTTGAGGGTTTTTATTATTATTTTTTTTAAGTTAAAAATTTCCACCCCCTCCCTGCTTCTCTTTTCCCTCCCGCTCCCCCCATGCCCCATGCCCCATGCCCCACTCCCCACTCCCCTCCTCCTCTTTCTCCAGTCCAAAGAGCGTCAGGGTTCCCTGCCCTGTGGGCAGTCCAAGGTCCTCCCCACTCCTTCCAGGTCTAGGAAGGTGAACATCCAAAGGGTCAAAACTCAGTGCCATTGTCCTTGGCTTCTCAGCAGTTTTATGGGATTTTCTGTTCATAGAAAAGCATGTCTCTGTAACTATGTGTTTCTTATGATTTTTCCCTTGATCCCTTTTCTTCTGTTTCTTTCTGTCTTATTTGCTTCTTTGTTTTATTAGTATTTTTATATTTCAATTGGTTTTCTAATGAGAGAAAGAAAGTGCTTAGATTTGATGGACTAGGATATGGGAAGGTTCTGGGGGAAACTGGAGAAGGTGAAAACTTTTATAAGATCGTATACAAGAGAGGAGTGGGGGGAGGGGGAGAGGAGAGGGAGGAGGGGGGAAAGGGAGACGGGGAGGGAAATGGGAGGCGGGGAGGAGGCAGAAATCTTTTTTTTCAATAAAAAATTATATTAAAAAAAAAGATCGTATACAAGAATATATTCTCAATAAAACAAAAATGGAGAAAACAGCCACCTCAATTCTGAGTAGCACAAGTTTAGCTACATCTACCTGGTCTAGAGTTATACTAAAAAGCACATTGTGAATACCATTGAAAACTTTTATGTCCTTAAAATAAATACCTAGATTTAGCCAGGCAGAGAGTATATGGATTGGGCCCTAAAATGCCCTATTTATTATTTTCTTCCTTAAAGAGAATTGTGTGCTCTATCCCTTTACCTTACGTCATACAACTGAAGTTCTAAAGATTCATTGCATTTTAATCAGTAGTTTCTTTTGGTGTTCCTTCTTGTATTCACCATTTAAATATTCTTCTTTAGTAGTCAGAAACACCTGAATTTTTAGATCTTTTTTTTCCCCTATATTTTACAACGTGGTAGATGTCTAGCTCTTGTAAACCAGGCTGGCCTCGAACTCACAGAGATCTTCCTTCCTCTGCCTCCTGAGTGATAGGATTAAAGGTGTGCACAACCACCACTCGGCTCATGACTGTTCAATTCTTGAAGTACAGTAACCTGCATGCATGACAGTTAGCACATGAGGAACCCAATTTTTGTTGTCTCTGAGCCTGATTTTTCTAGTTGATCTGCTGTCAAATCTCTAACTCTTCCTTTGGACAAACAATAAAGTAGAAGAAGCCTTTGTTCCTACTTGGATATTTAATTTAATGATTATACCATTCATAAATATTCATTTAAATATTCTTTATTTTTTTCTCCAGAAATTTCCTCAATGAATCTTCTAATATTCTATCATTATTGATATGTAACAAGAACTGTAGTGGTCTGGGATGGATGTTAGTCAGAGACACAGGATGTTTTGTGAGGTACACCTGACATTTTTTTTTTTTAAATCCCAGTAATAGGAACAGTCATGGTATTAGGATTTTCTAATTCCAATACCTCCTGATGTGAAGAGAAGCACCATATTTAATTGTGTGGAGGTTTGATGTATAAAAGTGGCCCTTTGAGCTAAGGACCACAGATTGTTGATGACAGCAGATTTGCCTATTTATTTATTTATTTATTTATTTATTTATTTATTTATTAGCTCTTGCTAATAAATATTATTATATCAAGTGAACATCCTTGACTTTCCTTCCAGTGGGAAAGTGATGTCTATTTCTCAGAGTCAATCACTTTCAAACTTTAAATGAAAACATGGAAAAACAGCTCTGAACCGTCTTCTCAGAGGGTCAGCACAGGAGACCCTTCTCTGTAGCAATGCAAGAAAGGGAAGCGAAGTTGAAATGATGCCTTCTGAAGGATGCAGCTGATCAGTTTCCTACGGAGAACTTTTCAAATTGCCTTCTTTACCTGCAGTTCTAACAAATCAGAGGGTCCGTTTACTGGAATATTGATTTTGGTTTAGTAAGATTTAAAATTTTGTCAGTTAGGTTTTCTTTTTTCATTTCAGATTTATAAAATAGTGATGGCATGGGTAGGTTGGAAGCCAGAACTTCTACTTGCTAAGCGAGTGCTCTAATACTGAGTTAATCTCCAAGTCTTTGACTTAGTAGAATGGGTTTGGGAGTGTGGATTCTCTTAAAGAATTTTTGAGCAACGAAGTCAGAACCGCGAGGGGTGGGTCCACCGATGGAGACGGTGGGACTGATCTAATGGGAGCTCACCAAGGTCAGCTGGACTGGGACTGAACTAGTATGGGATCAAACCGGACTCTCTGAATGTGGCTGACAATGAAGGCAGACTGAGAAGCCAATGATAATAAACACCGGATTTTGATTCTACTGCATGTACGGGCTTTTTGGGAGCCTAGTCTGTTTGGATGCTCACCTTTCTAGACCTGGATGGGGCGGGGGCTTGGACTTCCCACAGGGCTGGGCACCCTGACTTCTCTTAGGACTGGAGAGTGAGGGGGAGGGGAAAGGAAATGGGAGGATGGGAGGAGGTGGAAATTTTTAATAAATAAATCTAATAAAAATAATTTTGAAATGATATTGCTGCTTAGCAGAGAACACATCACGTAGAATGGCCTTGAGATCCACTTCATTCCTGGTGTGTCAACCTCATTAGCCATAAGCCACCATTGTGTTCAAGTTTTAATTAGCTAACCAAGTATAATTCCACTGCTGAAGTCATCACATTAAATATAGAAATCTAAAGTCACTCTTATAAGGGAAATTTTACACATCAAGCTTTCTAAAGCTCCTTCAGCATTGTTCAATTACTTGTATTACCCATTTACATACAGTCAGGAATCCCTGCCTTTTTTTATTAATGTAAAATAATCTCTTCATGAGTCGGACATTGTACTTGTATATCCAAGCTATTTAGTGATCTAATTGCATCACAAGTTTAAAAGCTTTCAGTTAATTACTGCCACCAGACAAAATTGAATATTTTTAAAATAAATTTTTAGTTCCATAACAAAGTGAAAATTTTCATTTAAACCATTAAAGTTTAGTATTTCCTACCATATGCACCTATTTTTAGCTTTTCATTCATTTCCTACTAGTGTCCTTATTTGACTTGAACTGAGCTCTCATTATCTCTGTTATATTTAGGTGTTGGGCTTGGTCTACTGCCAATTCAGTTTCCCAGCTGCAGGTGATTAAAATTTCGAGGGGAATTTTCTAGTGCATGCTGGCATTTCTGATTCATGGTCACACAACTCAGCATCCTCTGGATCTCTTATATATTCTCCAGAACTTCATAAGTTCTGTTATTCCATCATTTCAAAGACTATTCTAGCTGTCCTATGGTAGTCAGAAGTTAGGGTAATAGCTACTTGCATTTTTGTCTCTTTTCCATTACCCCACACTTTATTCTAAGGGTAACAGACAGATCATTGCATCTCATACGTTCGTCAAGTTCATCTGTTGAAGTTTGCTATGAAATCGTTATGATCTGAAGGTGTGGAAAGCATAGATTATAGTTTAATTCCCACTATGTTGCATTAAAAACAATAAACTTTATCAGACTGTTTGCATTTAGAAGTATACCTTTGGGAGGTGGTGGCATTGTTTAAGCTCATAAGGGTATAGATCTCTGATTGAGTAGTGGGGGTTAGATATAAGGACAGAAATAAAAACTATGACATAGGGATTTCCTGTCTCTTTCCATGAGATGACCTGTACTCTCCCAACATGTAATCTATGACCAGTAAAGACCATGAACTTTCATAATTATTAACTAAGTTAACCCCTTTTCTTTATAATTTTATGTCACTTCACATATTTCTTTATACAATTTGAACTAATACAAAACTCTTAAAGTTGTTACAGTAAACTTATTCAGAAGTAAAATTAAATAAGAGGATATTCTAGTATGCTTACTGATTTCTTTCATAAAATCTTGACCAAAAGTGACCTAAGGAAAAGGACACATTTATTTTGTTGACAGTTTATAGTTCATAACGCAGAGATGCTGAGGCAATAATCTGGAGTCAGGCACCTGGAAGGAGGAAGTAAAGTTGAGCCCACAGAGAACTAGTGCCAGGATCAGGTCAACTGCCTTATTTTGTAAGACCCAGATCACCTTCCTGGGCTGGCCCTGCCTAAAGTGGGGTGTGCCCTCTTGTATCAAGTAGCACTTAAGAAAATGCTGCGCAAACAAAGGCACAGTACACTTGATCATGCTCCCTCTCGCAACTGACTCTACTTTGTGTCAAAGCAGCACAAAGTGTAAAGGCCTAAACACAATAGGTCTGATGCCTTTATAAGACAGTAAAGTAAATAACATATTCCCTTTCATACGGTAAGCAATAGCAAGTAAAGGCTATGCGAGACACATAACAAAAGTGGAGAAAATAGCCAACCATGCTAGAGCCATGATCCCCCACTGTCCTACATCTAGAACTCTGAGAGACAGTTTTTGTTACTTGAATCATCCAGTCTGATGTATGCCGTTATATAGAAAGATAAAGACAATGACATCAAGCCACCACCTGTGACAGACTGACTTATTATTTTACCACCAACTGCTAAAGATAACTCACTATACATTTTTCTTATGCCAAAAAGATTATTTTCACACTCTACATATATATAAGACATCCAATCAGAGAGTTGAACTTTAATAATCTTTCTCTTGTGGTCAGTGTTGCTTGTAATTATTGTCAATAAGAACAGAAAAATCAAACAGATGCTGAATTCAATTTTTCAATTTGATAGACATTTGGTAATTTTTTGATTTTTTAAAACATTAGATTCTTTAAAAAAGTACCAATTCAACTTCCCACTTCCTCCCCTCCTCCCATTCCCCTTCCCACTACACCCAGCCCAATCCTCAGACACGGTAAGGCACATTGCTTTGGGGAAGGTCCAAGACCTTCCCTACTATATACAGGCAGAGCAATGTATACACCCAAAGAGAATAGATTCTCAAAAAGTCATTACATGCAGTCAGGATAAATCCTGGTGCCACTGCCCGTGGCCCCACAGCCTGCCCCAGCCATGTAACTGTCAACCACATTCAGAGAGACTAGTTTGGCCTATACTTATTCCTTCCCAGTCCAGCTGGAGTTGGTGAGCTCCTATTAGGAATTTGCTCAACTATGTTCATAGCAACATTATTTATAATACCCAGAACCTGGAAACAACCTAAATGCCCCCTCAACCCAATGATGGATTAAGAAAATGTGGTGTATTTACCCATTGGAGTACTACTGAGTTGTAAAAAACAATGACATCTTGAATTTTGCATGCAAGTGGATGGAATTAGAAAACACTGTCCTGAGTGAGGTAACCCAGACCTAAAAAGATGAATATGGTATGTACTTACTCATAAGTGGACACTAGCTATAAACAAAGAATATTACTTACTTTTATCTGAGCATTGTTTAGAAATCCACAGGGATAGTGCCTTCCATTTCTGGAAATGAGCAGAAAAGAAGAAAAAATGATTCCTGGCTGTAGAAATCAAAACTATGATGTGGGAAAATTTTTTGGGAGAACCTTGTGCAAGAAAGAACATTACCCATGTCATGGCAGGCCAGGAGGGAGAGGGACAGTGTCATATAGCCCTATGTCTCAGGTATCTTTTCATTTGTTATTCAGGCTTTCTTCTTTTTTAAAATTGGTAGGGGGAGTATTCCAGAACCTTCCTTTATGCCAGAGACAAACTTGTGATTCAGGAATGAAATTGCTTTTTGTGATCATAAACATTTGTTAGTATAACAATTTACGAAATCTCTTTCAGAACATTAGTAAAAAGATAACTATGGTCCCTTAAAGGTACAGATTTTGTGGACATAGTTAATTGATACATTTCTTAATAGTTTTTAGAGAATTGTACTTTAAATAAGTCAAAATTCTCTTAAGTTATATGGATTAGAGTCTCACTTATTTCCTTAACATTTTTTGCTCATATTATGAAATTTTCTTTATAAATAGATTTTAGGCTACATGTAACAGTAGATCTGGTGGGTAAGAGATGGCTTACCAAACTGCTATGCTAAAAAAATTTATTTTATTGTATTTTAATAGTTTGTATAAAACTTTTGTAAACCTATTTTACAAAATACAACCAATGTCATTTCATAATCTACATGTCTAAGTATGTATTAAATTTAAATGAAATACTAGTGATAGGTTCAGATTCTAGCTTTTATTTTTTTATTTTTAGCCACAAGTTTCATCTTGTCAATCTTGATAAAAATACATGGGAAACAATATTCTTCTCAGACAATAAGTTTTCCTACATAATAACTTCCTAGATATAACTTCTGTGTATTTGTTTGGCTCATATTTGTGTTTAAATGGTGCTATATGGTGTTACAAGTAAAGTCTCATATGGCTACTAAAGTTTCCTTTTGTGCTAGGCTGGTTCTTATATCCTCCAAACCATTCAAAATACCTACATTCACCACTAGCGAATTTAGAGTTCCCAGCTTACAAGTTAATGTAAGTTCAACCCCTGCATTTTAACAATAAGAAACCTGAGATTTTTAGAGTTTAAAGAAGCCATAGTTACAGAATGGCAGTTAGATTTCCTGTGTTTTAACTTAGGCTTGTGGTCCTTTTTGTACATCAGGCTGATGATACATTATTTTCCATGGAAGTACATGTTTTGGTGTTCATCAAGTATTAGGAAAATAAAAAAAAATTATCAATACATGTTCAATAACAAATATTTATATCCAAGAGATACATTTAGCACAAAATACTCATTCAGAGCAGACACTACAAAAGCGCAGTCAGGAATACTGATGGACTCCTAATTAGCAGGTTTGGACAGGCCTGGGAGTCCCCAGGGTTTATAAAAGATTACAGCTAATTGGAAATATCAGACCATGAGGTCCACTGCAGAAGGAGAGTTCAAACACAATGCCTGTCCTTTTCATGCTTCTTTATCTATAACTACCCATGTACCATCAAAGCTGCAAACAGTTTTTGTTGAACTTTAAATTCTTTATTCAGGCATTTGTTCTACAGCCTCATTTTCAGAGATGTCGAATAGCAATCAAGCTGTAGGAAATTTACAAAAAGTTTCAGACAAGTTATTTCAAGAGGTTCAGTGAATAATGAATTAAACACCTGTTTCCTCAAGAACCCCATGGCACTGTAAATCAAAAAGTAGAGTAAGAGATGCTCAGTAAAACTACAGGTACTATTTTATTTCACTCAACGAGGCTTCTCTCTCTCTCTCTCTCTCTCTCTCTCTCTCTCTCTCTCTCTCTCTCTCTCTCTCTCTCTCTCTCTCTTGTTTCCCCTCTCAGTTACACATATAGCTTTGTTACTTCTCTGTAATGAGGGTTTCCAGAATGGGTTTGCTCCATCTTGACTGAAGGTCAGAGAACTTAAGCCTGCTCTTGCTCTTTCAAAGTTTTTGACAAGATGTCTGACTTAAGGAGTAGCTACAAACAGGATATCTTGATCTAGGGTGTGGTTATGAGGTGTTTTGGGTTTTGAGGTGGCCCACAGAGGTGGATTGTTCCACCCTGACCAAAGGTCGGAGAATCCAAACCTATTCCCGCTCCTTCAAAGATATGACAGAAGGTTTAACCCAAGGATTTGTGACTACCTACAGAATGCTTGGTCTAAGGTGAGGTCACTACATGTCTTTGCTAAACAACAGATTACTTAATTAAGGATATATTTGATTAATGCTTCAAGTATTGACAAGTAATTGTTCTGTTATTCTTTGGGTTATGTTAAAGCAGTATGTTGCTTTCATTCCTTCTTTTTGGGGTTGGGATATGTAAACATATAGTGATATTTTATTTATGCTTTATTAATAAATAAAGCTTTCTTGAATCTCAGAGGTCAAAACTAAGCCTCTAGAGAACAAGACAGTGGTGTCACACATCTTTAAAATCAAGATTTGGAAGACAGAGGCAGATGGATCTCTGTGAGCTCAAGGTCACCCAGGGCTACACAAGATCAAAGCAGAAAGAGATCAGGTAGTGGTGGCTTATACCTTTAATCCCAGCACTAGGGAGTCACACACCTTTAGGGCATAAAAGATGGGAGGACACAGAGACTTGGTGTTTAGTCTACAATTGCCCAGTCTTGGTGGAGGTAAGACTTCTCTAGTGACTTGACTGTTTTGCTTTTCGGCTCTTTGGCTTGAACCCTAATATCTGTCTCTGGGTTTTTATTATTATTTCATAAGCATATGAAAAATAAATTCGATTATGTTCAACATTCACTGGATTGCCCTTCTGGTTCTATCCTATGTCTCTTTATTTCTTTCATATCTCTGTTCCTCCTACTTAATTTTTCTAATCCACATGCCCCTACCCTGGAAGGTATTAACCCCATCAAGGCTGGCCCCTGACAGATGTTGCCACAATGTTTGGTCCTGATAGACAGCACCCAACTTGGGGCTATTGGTAGAGGTGGAAAAATTGATGAACCCCGTGCATGAATACCACACCCCAGGTGAAGAGGTAAACAAATGACTGCTCAGATAAATAGTAAGTAAAAGTAGAAAAGTAGGGGGAAATATTAAAGAAAAAATCTATTAATAAAAATTGTACATAATTAGATATGGGACAGGAAAAGAGCAGACAACAGTCTCTACATTTATTTGGCTGTATTTTGATTACCTGAGGAGCTGGGAGTGGAGTAGAAACAAATACAAAAGATTTTAGAGTTTGTAGATAGTGTAAATATATTGCTCCCTTCCTCATGATGAAGGTACAGCTCCCACTGTATTTGGACTGTTCCAGGACTGGGAGAAGCCAAGGTAAAGCCCTGCCTTTGCTCACAGAGAATACTCAGTACTATGGTTTGTAGCTGCTGAGTAGGCAGAGGAATAAAGGGAGCGAGGGCATGTGGCCCTGCAATGGCTGTAAGTGGATGCCACCTATACCTTGACACCCTTGTACATGCACTATAGCTGGCTCAATGCCTCAGAACCATGAAATGCAGGAGACAGGAAACTCTGAATGCCTGTACCTCCCATGACCTGTGTCCAGAGCCGATCACTGGGGATGGCTACAGACTATATGGCCCATGAACCAAGGAGACTGTAGGGGTAGATCAATAGCTTTAAGCAGAAGAGAGGGTGCAGGAAGTCTAATTTTGTTATTACAGGATTTAAGAAAGGAAAGTGGGAGTATTGAAAACGGCATAGCTCTTCCCATCTAAGTTCCCAGCCATCCCAACCTGTAGACAGTCTCAGAGCTGTGGCAATTGCTGAAACCTGGGAGCCTATACTACAGTTAAGGTCGTCAGCTGCTGCCCCACCAGAGACAGCACCCAGGCACAGGAGATACAGAAGAACCAGCACCTACTGGGTCCCAGACTCTAATAGCACAGCCAAGTTGCAGAGAGCACAGCATATAAATCAAGCATCCTAGAAAAATATAAATGCTCAAATTACTATCTGTAAGCTTGTGAGATTTGGAGCATGGATTAGAAAGATTGCTTACCAACTTCTATTTTCTAAAGTTACAAAAATGCCAGATGCAATCTAGATGACATTTTGGTGGGGAACTTAATGTGATCAATGTGCTTTTTCCTAAGCAACAGATTGACTGGTTATTCCAAAATAATGATTATTGAAAAATTACGATCAAGTTAAAATGCTGTTCCAGCAAATTCAAGATGCCATTTATCAAAGAAAATTGCTATGCTTTGTGGGTCATATTAGAGCATATTCAAATCTTCCTGGTCCATTGGCTGAAGGTAATGCTTTAGCTGACAAAGTTATTCAATTGATTGCTTTATCTCAGGCTGCACTTGCTTAGCAATCATGTGCTTTACATCATCAAAATAGTAAAAGTTTAAGAAAAAAATTGGATTGACAAGAGAAATTGCTTGCCAGATTGTTAAGAAATGTGATATATACCCACAATATTTACCTATACCTCATCAGAGAGTAGATCCCCAAGGCCTGCTTCCTAATCATTTATGACAAGTAGATGTTACTTATATAGCAAAATGTGGCAAACTAATGTGTGTTCATGTGACAATGAGTACATATTCAGGTTACTTAACAGTTTCTGCACAGACTGGAGAGGTCAGTAAGTATCTGATAGCTCCTTATGTAAAGTGATTTTATATATGGGAATCCCTAAAACTATAAAGGTGAATAATGGGCCCATATATGTTAGTAAAACATCTGAGCAATTGTGTTTCCAATGGAATACTGAACATAAAACAGGAATTCCTTCTAATCCTCCAGGATAAGGAATTGTGAAGCATGCCTGTGGCTCCTTAAAAATACAAGTTCAAAACATAAACATGGGGAAATTATACACTCAGTCGTGACATAATGTCTTAAATCATGACCTTTTTACTCTAAACCTTTTGAATGTTGATACCCCTGAGCAATCTGCCACGGTTAGAATTTGGTATGATGACACCAGAGTGACTTTACTAAAGTAAAAGGAAAGACCCTTGCACTGGGTTGTGGAAAGGACCTGGCGCTGTTTTAATATGGGGTCGAGGACATGTCTGTTTTTTCACAGGAAGAGAAAGGAGTGATGCTTCACAGAATGTCTGGTCTGTTGTGTGCAGCAGAAGGATACCAGCCTTGAAGACATTATAGCTACTGGTGCTCCAGAAAAAAACTGGAGATTGCTGATCCTGCATTCCTGACCCTCTTAGGTCATCATGCCGCAGTCTGAGAAGAAAAGGAAGATCACGGTGATGGTTGATGATCTCCAGCTTCTTTGTGGCCCTATTGCACAAACCTCCAGATTATAATGAGTCTTATTTACTTTAGAACCAGGCCAAGAATGTTGACTGAATATATTACTGTTTATCCGTACTATATCTTGGAATGAATACCTCCTTTTGTCCAATATGGTGTTCAATCTGCTGTTGAAACAAAGGACCTGAGAAGTGAGACCTCAGAAAATGTCCTCTCTGGCTAAAGAGACTTGTTAAAGCAAAGGGGCACTATTGTGGAGGCAATGAGTGAATACTATGTGTTATAATAACTATTGAGATTACCTTATGCTTGGATATAAGTGTGTCTTAGGATTTCTATTGCTGGGATAAAACACCATGACCAAAGAGTTAAGTTGTGAAGGATAAAGTTTAATATGCTAACACTTTAGCCTTGCTGCACTGAAGAAAGTCAGACCAGGAACTCAGAACAGGAAAGGACTCCAGAAGCAGGCGCTGTTATGGAGGGTATGGTGGGCAGCTGATCATTGGTGTGTTTCCCCTGGTCCATTTAGCCCACCTTCTTATATGATACAGGAACACCTGCTCAGGGATAGCACCCTGAGCTAATATGGGCTGAACCCTTTCTCAGTGATCACTAAATGAGATCTCATAGCGTCATTTCCTCAACTGATGTCCCTTCCTCTTTGATGAATCCAGCTTATGTCAACTGACAAACAAACTAGTCAGTACAAATGCAAGAATACAAAAAGCAACAAAGGGTGTAGTAAATTAAAGAATTACAAAAAAGCAAAAAAAATGCAATGAGTACAAAAAAACTAAAAGCAAATAAGGCTCTACCAAATGAGAATGGAAAACTTTCCTTATGTCAAGCTAGCCATTATTTAATAATAGACAATGTTACAAGAAAAAAGTTTTGTCAAGTTCTATATTTAACTACATAAATTAACATAGAATTTACACCATGATGTCAATATCAGAGTATTGTTGACTACAAAGAAACAATTGAATTAATTAACAGATTAAGGTTATATCTTAAATTGTTACTAGGTCAATTGAATGAATAATATTGTAAATATTCAGGTTTATATTAATTTCTAAAGAGAAAAATACATGCTAGGTGTTGTTTTACGCAGTCTGTTTATTTTTTTTTTGTGAAGTAGAAAATGGAATTTGGAGGTGATCCAGTGGAAGATAGAAAACCAATGATGAGTTTGAGGGTGTGAATGTTATCGACAGATTTTCATTTTAGAAATAGAACAAGTTTAGTGTTTTGTGGTTATTGAAAGAAATGTTTGGAAGTTATTTCAGGAACGAAGAATGATAAGAATGCTAGCAATATTGGGAATGCATAGATTTATTTTAAATCTTTCCATTATCTCTCCTGTTGGCATACGTTCATAGCACATGGCAGAGTGTCATGAGAACATTTTTAGATACAGTGTGAAACCATACTTGGTGTGTTGACCACACTCTTCCCACACACTCCAATCACTCCCTCTGCTAGATTTCATTTTTCCTTTTCCTAGAGAGTTGCACTTCTATTTTCAAATTATTTAGATACACGAATGATGTTGTGATCATATACATAATTTAGCATTCATAAATCAGCAATATCTTGTAATATTTGTCTGAATCTGATTATGTTTAGTTAATATGAACATTATATAATATATGCATATTTTTGTAAACAATATAATGTTTGTTGTCTAAATAAAATTCCATTGTATATCCATTCACATTGTCTTTATCTATTTCTTAGTTAATTGATACCTATGTACTTAGACTCACCCCACCACTTAGCCATTGGGAATTTACTGTATCATAAGAATAAAATCTTAGGTTTTAAGTCCCAGTAGAAATTTTCTGCCATTCTGTTATAATCCTAATCTTAACTATTAACATCTAATTTATTCATCTAGCAAAAAGAATTAATAATATTATCATTCTTTATACTAAAAGAGAGGCATTGCGGTTTTTCGTATTAGTCTATTGCAAAGAGAAGACTTCTTGATGATGGATGAGGACTACACTCATTTGTATGTGAAAGAATAAACATTTAGAGTGCAGTTAGGGACTGTGCTGATTTGGTGCCATCATGAATGTAGGTTCTTCTCCATGATCCATAATGTCATTAGCCCTACGCAGTTGTAGAGCATTCTAGTACCTGCATGATTTCCTTCTCTTGATAAGGTTTTAAGTCCAATTAAAGAGTTAATCATTACCAGTTAAGATGTGCATGCCGGTACTGCACCCTGAGGATTATCATGCCATGCTGGTGATTGCTGCGGATCATAGGGATCAAGACTGGGTAGTACTGTCAGTTGCTTTCTTCTTTTGGAAGCTTATAAACGACCTTCTGGTACCATGGAGTGCAGAGTAGTATCTCCCAGTCCCCAAAGGTAAATTGCAATATAACTCCCTCACCTGAGGCTCAGGAATCGTTGTAGAAAATGGGTCAAAACTTAGTAAGAATTAGAGGAAAAGACAGCTTGCTGTGAGATGATGCCTCCTAGAAATGTGAGAAATTAAGCCTATGAAGTCTCACTAACAATAGACATGTTAATGCAGCCAGTGGGTTAAGGAGGAGCAAAGGAGGTCTGTTTCCCACACAGAGTGGCTTCTCACAAGTGGGAAGCAGGGTAGAAAAGAAAAACGGATGTGTGAATCACAGGTGTACTGTCAACTCCATATCAGATTCTTTCTTTATGGTTTATATTGCTGCAAAGAAAACACCATGACCCAAAAGCAAGTTGGGAAGGGAACGGTTTATTTCACTTATAGTTTTAAATTTGTAATGACCATTAAGGAGTGCTGCTTAAGGCTCGCTCTCCCTGGTTTGCTCAGCCTGTTCTCTTGTAGAACCAAAGATTACTGTCTCTAGGTGGCACATACTACAATGGGCAGGGCCATCCCTCTCATAAGTCACTAATTAAGAAAATGCTCCACAGGCTTGCAGACAGCCCGGTCTTATGGAAACATTTTCTCAATTGAGACTACCTCTTCTCTGGTGATTCTAGATTGAGCCAAGTTGACATCAAACTAGCCAGTACAGTTTGGGGGCATATTTGTTATTCCTTTGATAGTATGCTGGAGAACATACTCCAGGAAATAGATCAGTGACACCATCCCAACTGTTGTAACTCAAGTCTTCAAGAAGAAGCCCTGTGTAGAGCCATCAAAGTGATTTTAATTAGTTCTCAAACAGTACTATTATATAAAGACAGCTCAGAGACATGCGAACAAAAGACCAATAGGATCGGATATTGTTGAGGAAATACAGCTTCTAGGATGATGTAAAGATGAGCTGGAGAATCCTTTCTGCAGCATTTGCATGTGATCTCTCGACAGTGATTCACAAATAAGGTATGTCAGCAGAGTACCTATATTAATAACTTACATTTCCTATGCGATGGGAAGGTAAAATGCTTTGATACAATTGACCATATTTACATCTCATAGTTCCTTGTGATGTAGGGAAATTTTATTTCAAAGAAGAGAACCAATATCGCTAAAGTTTGAAAGATTGCTTGAGGTTGTATAGCTGGCAGATGGCATAGTTGGTATTTGAATCAAAGGGTCCAGTTCTTCATCTAGTGTGTTAGTTGCCTCCATGGACAAACCTGACCAATTTGTTTATCAGATATTGAAAGATACAAAATACTCAGATGTAGTAAATTACTACAAGAAAAAGGTTGAAATATATAAATTAATACATATATAGAGCGATGATTTATTAATAATGTTCCCTTTTTAAAATTTATTAAAAAGTTGATATTGCCATGTATACTTTACATATTTGTCTTGAAGGTATTTCCCACTGCATGAACATGCTAGGGAAACATAAGTGATTATAACATGAATTTACCCAGGAAAACATACTTTAAGTATAAAACAATAGATTCCATATCTTCATTCATATAGATGATTCAAAATATCAAATAATGAAATGGCTTAATTTCTTTATTGGACAAATATCTCAATTATGCTTGTAACTGAGAAGTTTGTCTAATGATTGGCAGCTGTTACAATTACAATTCTTTGTTAAACCAGGGATGACCTTCAGAACATGTGTTTATCTTCGAATTCAGTCAATAGGTGAGAATGGTATATCAGCCTTAAATTGTTGTGTGTATTCTGGCTATTTAACCACACAGTGGTCAACTTGGTAGTGCACTCTGATATATTTCTATGATTGACCTTGTGGCTTGTGGCTCCTGTGTGAATTAAGCAACTCAGGTAGTTACAAAAAAGTTTACTTAAAGTATCCCAAAGCAACTGGTGTGTAAACCTTTACAATGTTAGAAGAGTTCTGGGAACTGATGTTGGTATTTTTATAGAATGTTTAAAGCCAGGCATAAATATTTTAGTGAACTGAGCTGCTCAGTCATCTGAAGTTTATGACTTGATTCAAAACCATTTATCTAGTTAGGAGGGAGTCCCAAACTCTAGTTTAGTAATTGTGTTATACAACTGCAGAAAAGGAAGATTAGCAAGTCTTTGTTTGAACAGCTAAAATTTTGTCATAGCTATTAAATGTAATTAATAGATTGAATACAAACATGGTTGTTTCAGCGACTAAACAACCAAGTATAATTTGGCACTATCAGAATTATATGCTTTTAAAATATTTTCTTCATGAAAACAGGGACCATCACTGAAACCACATGAAACAAAGAAAGAAGTTTATACATCTGAACAGAGCTGTTTACAGGAGCCATAGCTAAATTTATGCTTTCAATAATAGCAGGTGCACTCTCCAAATTGCTAGCAAGGGGAAGTATGAGTTTATTAGTGCCTACCACTCCACGGTGCTGCTCCAGATTTTACTAAGGAAATGACAACTTAAAGATCATTGAAATGTGAAGATTTCTTTAGTTTCTAGCTTGTAGTTTACTTCACTTACTTTTTTATTTTGAAGACTTCAAGGACAAGCAGCTAGCTCTTTCAGAGAATAGCAAGAAAAAATGAAATTCTATTGAAAAGTGAAGGTTTGCCTAAGATGCTAGTTAATAAGGAGGTACCGGTGCAGTCACTGCACTACTGTGTCAGCGAGGTGTTCTATCAAATGAAGTCATCTTCTTTGTCCTAGAAGAGAGTTAAATGTGCTTCTACTGAAAAGAGATTCTCTGAGGGCAACGACTTAGTATTTTTCACCACTCTGCACCCAGTTCCCAAAGCTAGCTAAACAAAAACACTTAAGGAAATCTTTTAAGTGAATTAAAGAGTAATTATTATATATGTGCTCTAATATATGTTTACGTCATGTTGTCTTAGTTACTTCTTTACTGCTGTGCTAGGACACATGACTAATTGACATACAAAGACGTTTATTGTTTGTTGAATCCATGACAATCATAGATAGGGGCATGGCAATGGGCAGACAGGCATGGTGTTAGAGTAGCAAATGAGAGTTTACATACTGAGACAGAAACCACAAAGCTGGGTGGCGGGGTGGTGGTGGTGGTGGTGGTGGTGGGGTCAAATGTCGTGGTGATTTAGGATTTTGCAAGCTTCAGGCTCCATTGATGCAACTCTTTTGACAAGATCACACTTATACAAATAGTTCCACCACACATGCAGAAATACAAGAGTGTACATTTGCTTCACAATTTAAAACATGTGACAGTACACTAAGCAAATACACAGTTCTGTATATCTACATGTGTGGTAAATTGAGATCCCAATGCTTGGATCCCAAAGAAAGTATTGTATATTATTCTCTATCTATCTCTCTATATCTCTATCTCTCTCTCTCCTTCTATCTCTCCCTCTATCTCTATCTCTATATCTATAATTCACTTATGCTACTTGTTCAGAAGAGATGCATGGCCAATACACAGCTACATCTTCATTTTCATATGGAGGAGGTATGTAATCGTTAACACTTAGGGGCACAGATAATTAAATAATATTTTGTAATAGCAATAGTTGAACACCCGTAGTTTAAAATTGTTCTATTTATTAATTTCAACAAAGATGTTACTTATCAAACCCATTGATGATTGATTAACTGCATAGTTTATGTTTTGAAGAAAGGAGGAAGTACTGTAAGATAAGCTATGCAAATATGACAACAGACCCCAAACTGAAGAGGGATTAGCTGGGAGAACATCACCCAACAGATGTCCTAGTTTAGATATACCACTTACCTGGAATAATCAGAGCTGTGACTTTCTTGTCTTACCACTGTTCATAGAAAACTTGGAAGAAAGGTTTTTCACTTTTGGAAAAAGTCATACAAGCGCATGTATGCTTTTAAGTATTTTCTGGTTTGTTGCAATCTTCTTGTTTTTATAAGCTATATCTTTCAACTTCCCACAGTCTAGAGCAGGAGTTCCCAACCTGTAGGTCACAACCCCTTGAAAGAGGTAAATGACTCTTTCATAGGGTTCTACTAAGACCATCAGAAGCACATATTTTCATACTATGATTCATAATAGTAGCAAATTAATGGTACAACAAATATAATTTTACAATTGTGTGGCATCACAACATGATGAACAGCATTAAGCATTATAAATGTCAGGAAAGTTGAGAACAACTGGTCTAGAGTAACCCAAGAACAAAGCCTTAAGTTCTTCTAATCAAACATAGATTCTGATCCTTACATTGCTGGAGACAATCATTACAAATTAAATTTATTATTTCTACTTTATCATCTTTTACAAAGGAACATGAATTAGTTATATAAAGAGCTAAACAATATTAAGATATGTTTGCTGCTTTAAAGGATCTCAGAAAAGTGTCCTAACTAAAGCATGCACCTTTAACCCCAAGTGGACTTCTTGTATTTCTAGTTTCTTTTGTAACAGGATTCTGTGGTAAATTCTTTGCTTTCCCTAAATTTGTTATAAACATTTACTGTTCTAGAGGCAAAAATCTATGGAAAAATAAATATAGAGCTGTAATTAATATATGAAAAGCTGTGGATATTTCATGCTGTGTTTCATAAAACTTGGAGATATAAACTTTTAAATTTTATCTTCAACCTCAAGATCATTGGTATCTAGTATTTCTTATAGACCTACCTTTATTATCACTGAAAGGCACTTTGAGGTGGTATGTCTCTTTATTCTGACAACTCTTTTTGTTCGTGTGACAGCATTACTCAGAACATCCAATGTTCTGTCTTTATTTCCTAATACTCTCTTTATACAGAATAGCATAGTTTGGAATTAGGAAGAACTGAACTTCCAACCTCATTTGCCACGTGCTCTCTGATATGGAAGCTACTTATCCCCTTATGCTTAGTTTCTGTCCAGGTAAAGTACAAAAAGACTCTGCTGTTCCAGTTTCTTTATGCACAAAGCTCTTAAGAATCTTCTACCACCATGCCAGCTACGAATAGACATTCAGCACGTTGCCTCTCTACCTTAAAACAACTGAATTTTTAAATTCATTTCATCCCTACTTTGAAAAGAAACCTCACTCCAGTCAAAAAAATTTGAACTAATAAATGTTTGCAAACTCAAGTTTTTTTTCAGTCAAAATTGTAATAGGAAAATAGAGAAAAAATATTGTGGGTTTCAATAATAACATGCCTACCCTAGGAATGTAGAAATGTAGGGATGAAAATTTAAATATGTAAAAAACAAGAAATAACTGCTAGTTCAAGGAAAAAGCTTGTATTTATAGTAATCTGCAAAGCTGAGAAAAGAGCCCAATGAGGCTGAAACTCATACCTTGAAGGATGGAGCATGGCTGTTGTTGCTACTGCTGCTATTACTTCTGTGTGAATATTTGACATGATACTTGTTCTAAGGATATCTAAATGAACAGAGGGTTGGTATTACATCCTGCTACTTTACTTCATAACTCCCTCTAGTGTTCTTCACTGTTAGAACGTAACAGAGAGCAAGCCAGCCAAATAGTTGGCAGAGGGCCAGACCCAGTATCATAAAGAACAGTGTTAGACAGCTTGATCAAAGTTGACAGGCAATAGGTTAACAAGAAGAAAAATTTAATGTTAGGCTACTGAGCATCAATAAAAATAGTTCTGCGGATGTTTGAACTTCAGAATAGCAACAATGATAGCTCGATGCTTACTTTTTAACATAATATATCTATATGGTGGCATATAAAAATATTCTCTCTATAAAAGAAAGTTACAAATTCTAGAAAGTCATGGGATTGTATTTGGGACTTTGTAAATATAATATACAGCTTGAAAAATCATTAGGCTCCCTTTAACCTGCACTGAAGGAATCTAGAAGTCCATAGAACAGAAATATGAAGGGAATTTTTAAGGAGAAAAGCACACAGATTTTGTCCCACTACTAATATATAAATGTAGCGCTCACCCCTCATCAATGAAACTTCTCTTTGTAACAGATTGATATCATTACAGAAAACCACAAACAACCTAAATCAAAGAGTTGTAAGTCCCTGAATCAATGGATACATCTGTAAAACATTTGCCCTCATCGAAAGCTCTGGGTGTATTGAAGAAGAGAATGTGAATGCTTGTATCTCCAGTGGTCCACGTCAGAAGAGCAACAGACAGGTAGCAAGTGAAGTTCAGGGTGTCAGTCAGTCCAGAAGGAGGAAACTCTCTGATGGAGGAATTTCATTTAGGCAAGGTTGCAAGACTACAGACCTCAGAATGTCATTTGCTTCCTTCTGTGCGTTTGCATGTTTCCTGATGCTATAGGTGTAGGGAGATGCCTGTATGTAATGTGTTTCCCTCATGCAGACATCCTGTTCTACTGGGCATTTTTATCTATAGAGTGTCGACAATATTAGTCATCCCCAATCAGTACTATCTCATTGATAATAATAGTGGGACTGTATATAGAGTTTTGATGAATAAAAAAAAATACAAACAAATACCAGAAAACGCTACACAGCCCTGGTCTGCGAATTTCACCTAAGGAGTTGCAAAGATTGTAGTTCAAGTTAATGTCAGGAGATGTGCTCGCAAGTATCAGTGTGCATAACAGCTGAAACAAAGCTTTGAAAATAACAAAGTTAGACTAAGATTTCTGTTAAAGTAGCTTGGAGGAGAAAAAGCTGAGAAGACAATCTGAAGTATTAGCAAGGCCGATAGCCGCACGCGGAGCTCATTACGGTCAGGGAATAAGGACAAAGCGGCACAATTACCACTACCTGACACACCTTATTTGTTAGGATTGGTGGATGACCAGAGGTGGTAACTCATTCCTCAAACCCATTTACGCCCTCAATCTTCAGTTTAAAAAACTATTAATGAGCCGGGCGGTGGTGGTGCACGCCTTTAATCCCAGCACTCGGGAGGCAGAGGCAGGCGGACCTCTGGGGGTTCGAGGCCAGCCTGGTCTACAAGAGCTAGTTCCGGGACAGGCACCAAAGCTACAGAGAAACCCTGTCTCAAAAACAAACAAACAAACAAACAAACAAAAACAAAACAAAACTATTAATGAGTGTGTATGTATGGCAAAGATTTAAAGTAGAGATTATTGATTCTTTTTCATATATAAAAGTTTAGGTTGGTGTTGACTTTAAGATTCCTTATACGATTACATTTCAAGATAAGTAATAAAGTAATTGTCCCTTTCTTTGTAATTGCAAAATTAAGGTACCGTGTTTGTGGAGCTCATTTAAAAATATAATGCATAGTTAAGAAATACAGGTCAATAATCATCTATAATATTCAAGCTTGTAACAAGGTTAGATTTCTAGATATATAGAGATATATTTCAGTTAGATAAGCAATCTTCAAATCTTTCAGAGTCTTTCAGAATATGGCATTTTATAATGTTTTAAAAACTTAGGACATTTCATGATAATAAGACACACCTGCTCCTGGCAGTACCAAACTACTTCAAGAGGAAGATGGGCATCCAAGAGGCTCCTTATGGATCCCGTTAGCCATTTGGGCAAGAAACAGCTCTTGCCTGAACTGCTTGATGAACTGGACATGCAGGACCGATGGAGAAATGACTGCTAAATTCGCCCAAAGCTGAGATGGGCTGTGTGAAATTCTTCCTTACTGAAGTAAAAAAGCCACATGTGGCCAGAGGAGCTTTTGGTTCATAGAGTTCTCAAAATTTCCTTCCTGCCAAGTTTGCCTGTTAAACATTTACAATTTTGAAGAGGTTCACAGTCTGTGATACCCAAAAGGCAGCTCTTTAAATAGACAGGCATCAGAGATGTTGCCAGAAGTACATGATTTGGAAAATCCAAGAAATAACAGGATTGATAATGAGAGAAATCAATAGTTGGCCATTATTATTGATTGCAGGAAAATGGAACATTGACTGAATTCCTTAATAACATGCTTTAAAGTTATAAAAGAAACTGTGGTAATACTCAGATACTTAACATTATTTTGCAGAGACAAAACTGTGCCTTCCCTCCTGCTCAAAGTTGCAGTCATTTTACATTTTCCAAGAATAAACACAATATTAACTATGGGCTCTTTCCTTTGTTTCATAATAGAATGATCTTTAAGAGGACCCTGTAAGGACTCTTGCTTTTGAACAAATAAAGGGCAAAGTATATATTTTTCAAGTATTGTTTATTCAGTTTTTGAAAATGTTTAGCCTTTCATACTATTTATGCATAAAGCATTCCTTTCTTTTATTTTATTCCTTTATCACTCCCAAGAAAACTGACAACCACAAATTTCAAAAGTAGAGAAAATAAAGAGTAAACCTAAATGTCTACAAAGCTTTATTGTGTGAAACAAAATCATTTCTATAGTTTAGAAGCACTACATATTACCAATAATAGTTGTAATGTTTAAACAGTAAAACCTTACAGGAAACTTTAGTCATTTAAAGAAATCGTAAAATACAATAAAATAAAAGTTTGCCTTCATTTAGTGTGTCCTTTTGTTAACATCTTAATATATCTCTAGAATGATTATATACCACAAAAATTTAACATTGACAGGAATGTAAACTGTAGTGCAGAATTTTTTCATACATTATTATTTTTTTTCCCACTAGCGCCTTGTTTCTTTTCCTGCATTGGGGTCAACAAGGCACATCCAGTGATGTTCGAGGCTGATTTTCAATCGACGAGTTTCTCAAGTTCCTCCTCTCTCTTTCAACCTTGACATTTTGATTGAATGAAAATAACATTGTTCAGTTATTTTATAAAATGTTTTTTCTGTTGGGTGTGATGTGTGCTCTTTAGGTTGATACACTTCACTCAAAAGAATACATAGAGCTGAGATCCCTTTCTCAGAAGGGAGACTGTATTCTAACAATTAATTTGAATGTATAATTTGTTTCAGCCAATAAGATCCATTGTTTGAGAGTATTATTATTTTTTCTTTCCTATAAACATCTGCGGAAAACACTGCACATATGTGGGCACTAGTAAAGCGCCATCATAATAAAATATAAAATAAAAGAAAATAAAATGAAAATTGAAATCAATGAAGGGAAGTGAAAGGCACGTTAATGTTCTCAAAGTCTAGAGACTTTCTATGTCTATTTCAGCAAAATTTCTTTATTGCATAGGATTCCAGCAAATATCAAAACCATTGTCGGTAAGTGAATTTCCAGTAGTGAGACTGACAGTTATGTTCAGTGTGTCTCCAAGTGAAAATTATTGAAAACTTGGAAAAAAGTACTTTTTTGGAAAAGCATATTTAGAGTGTTGACAAGAAATGCAGGCAAGGCACACAATTTAGCTTTGAAATGGACAGGGATGAAAATCCATATAATTTAATTTCTATTTTTATATTTGAATCCTTGCTGAGATGATAGACGTAATAATGTATGTAAACAGACTATCAGTGTTCCAGATGTTAGGGAAGTGGGGTATTCACCTAGGAATACTGATTCAGTGATTTAGTAAGGTTGCCCACATTTACCTTCCCGGCTTAGATACCTGATTTTTGTAGGCAATGCAGTCCCACTAAAAAGACAATTAATTGACTTCCTTTTTTCTAGAATGGTTTCACTTAATCAGTAACAATTGCCTTTAACTTTTTTCCTGATATATTTTATTTAAAAATTTCTAATATGTCATCATTTACATGGCAAAATTTTGATCATCATTTGATGATCAAATCAAGCACTGTGGCCTCTTTGTCCTGTGTCCAAATGATCTTCAGCAACAGGAAGAAATATATATATATATTACATTTTATTATATATTTATATAATATACATACACACAAATTTAATATGTAATTGTTAATACAGACAACTATATACAATTTTCCTTCCATTAATAATAAAGGATAAAATAAAGTATCATATGAAATATAAAAGCACACGCACAAAAGAATATAACTGAATGACATAATTCCTTGCCTAGAGGAGGGAAGCTTTCCCTATGGGAGTAAGAGAAAGCTTCTTCAAGTTGTTTGTTTGAAAAAACCTACTTGAGTGCACCCCTCGCGGTCCTGAGTTCCTTGCTTGTGCTCTCTCTCCTTCTGCTTCTGATTTGGACCTTGAGATTTCAGTCCGGTGCTCCATTGTGGGTCTCTGTCTCTGTCTCCTTTCATCGCCTGATGAAGGTTAATATTCAGGAGGAAGCCTATATGATTTTCTTTGGGTTCTCCTTATTTAGCTTCTCTAAGAACCCGAATTATGTGCACCCATACACTGAGACAATGGGGATGTTCTATCGGGAACTCACCAAGGCCAACTGGCCTGGGTCTGAAAAAGCCCGGGTTAAAACTGGTCTAGCTGAACATAGTGGACAATGAGGACTACTGAGACCTCAAGAACAATGGCAATGGGTTTTTGATCCTACTGTACCTATTGGTTTCGTGGGAGTCTAGGCAGTTTCGTGGATGCTCACCTTACTAGACCTGGATGGAGGTGGGTGGTCCTTGGACTTCCCACAGGGCAGGGAACCCTGATTGCTCTTTGGGCTGACGAGGGAGGGGGATTTGATTTGGGGAGGGGGAGGGAAAGGGGAGGCGGCGGTGGGCAAGAGACAGAAATCTTTAATAAATAAACAAATAAATAAAAATTAAAAAAAAAGAAAAAACCTACTTGAATCTTGGTGTTGTGACAGGAGAGTTTATATTAACAGAATTGTGGGTAAATTGTTCAAAAGTGTTTACAATGTATCCTAAGATATTCTTGATATCTGGTAGAGTTAAAATTCCTGTAGGGACTGCAGAAATATTTATAAAACCAGAGGACAATAGAAATGACAAACGTAAAGATGATATATTAATTTTATCAGCTTTTGATCAATATTGTAACAATGTAAATACAAACTGTTAATAATGTAGAAGACATTATTTTCTATGTTTGTAAGAATGGAAATTATTCTTGCAGTTCTGGTTTGGATTTTTGACATAGAGACTTGCTGGCCACTCTGACGGCCGAATCTGCGTAGAGGAAAATTTTAGGTCAGAAATCAGGAAACTTTTAGAGACAATTAAATTTGTTGAAAAAATACAGAAATTAAAGTTCAGTAGGTAAGTTTGGATATATGAATGTTCCCATAAAATCTACATGATACTCATATAAACAACTATTCATATCCACTTACAACTTTTTATATTCTATGAACTCATAACACTTCAATTAGTACATATAAGGATTGTGACTTAAGTAATTAAACAAAAATATTTAAAAATAAATGAGGAACTCCATGGGTAATAAAAATTAGATACTTCTGAAGCTTGATAGACATCAAAGGTTCGTATATTTTTTTCCTTTTAATTTATAAATGACTTTGTTCAATTTAATCCCAAAAGAAGAGTACTTAGTCATTTCCCTTCTTTTTTTTTTTTTTTTTTTTTTTTTTTTTTTTTTTTTTTTTTTTTTTTTTTTTTTTTTTTTNTTTTTTTTGATTTCGAGACAGTGTTTCTCCGTAGCTTTTGGTTCCTCTCCTGGAGCTAGCTCTTCTAGACCAGGCTGTCCTCGAACTCACAGAGATTTGCCTGCCTCCCGAGTGCTGGGATTAAAGGCGTGTGCCACCACCGCCCGGTTTCATTTCCCTTCTATAAATCTATTATGAACTATAATATTTTAAACTGTCTAACTTTGTTTTAAGATGGCACTCTGATTTCATTTTCAATTTTTATTTAATCTTTTCTAGAATATAGTGTGTCTTACTTTTAAAAATAGTGTAGCATAGGTGATAATTTTTATAAATTTTATGGTTTATGTTTTGGCTTTATCTTATAATGATTTAGATGTGGCTCTTTGCAGAAATCACACATAAATTACTTTCAAATAGCGTTAAGCCGTTGAAATTAATGAACCTGCAGTAACCATGTGTTGACGGGTTTATCTCTAGCTGTTGAAAGCAGGAGTGGAGAACTGGGGGTCGAGCTATTGAATGGGAGGGTCAGCTTGGCAGAAGGAGGTCACTTCATGACTGAATTTCAAGGTTAAAATCCTTGTCTTTTCTACCTCTTCATGTTTTCTCATGATATTTTCAGCTTTGATCTATGCACACTTTCCTCCATGACTTTAGACACATCTCAAGGCCAGGGTGTGGGGAGAAATAATAAGAACTGAAAAATTTAAAATGTGGGTCAAAACCAGTTCTTTGCTTTTCTTGAGTTGGTTCTCTTAGCTGTTTTGTCGTTGTGGCAGACAACTGACCGACTCACTGGGCTTCGCTGAGAGCTACGTGTGAGCACAGGCTTGTCACCCAGCTGTGTTCCACAGTTTCTTTCTTAACTCTCAATAACTAGATTAGGCAGCAGGGAAAATATTCCTAAATGGGAGTTAATCAGGGAATGGTTGGTAAAAAGGTATATAGGTTTTTACTGAGTACACTTGGTCTATATTTAACCCTCAAATACCTAAATCTTTGGGCACATTACCTAAATATTTGCAATTCTGCTGAACATATTCCAGAGTAAGTATCTAATAGTTAATGCCATGAACATACGGGAAATATTTAAAATAATTAATCGTTCTGTCAATTACAAACATAAACCAGTAAAACTGAAAAATGCCAGATCACCATGTCCCTTTCAGGAAGGGTTTCAAGATGTCAATAAAAATTTCTCCTGTCACACACACCATAGGTACGATCCTGGGCGATTGCTTCTTGAAGGCATTTTTTCTTCAACTAGCCATAAATTATCCATATGAAACATAAGGCCCAAGGTGCCTTGTAGTGACTGTATAAAGCAATCTGTCCTAACATGAGGAGTTGTACGGAAAGGAAAACCATGTGCACATAGGCTCAAGGGAATTACAAATGGGATGCCCGAGGATGTGCTTTTACTCCGTTTGATGATTACCTAGCAGTTCCACATGCTTTTCTTCCCTGTGTGCATGCATTTTGATGACACAATGTAGTTTTGCAAAGCATCATTGATACCCTGAGGAAGCGCAAGCAGCCTGAAGTCCTACTTAGTGAGCTATTATTTTCTTTTCGGAAAGGTGAATCAAATGAAACCTGAAGCCAGTCTCAGTCTTCTGTTTCACTTCAAGGTTTCATAAGTTTAGCGTCTCATTAATGATTAACAGGTGCAGAACCTCTCAGAACAGGCTGAGTAAGCTTTCTTTCTATATTCTGATGTCATCTTGCTTTAGAATTTTTTAAGTGCACACATCTTTGTATTTTCTGTGCCAATAAAGCTATCTCTATGAATTAATAGTTGTATCATTTAACTGTAATCACATAAGAGGTTTTTATGTTTTAATTTTATCTATAATTCGTCATCCGGCTATCTGTTTATTTATTTTTGTAACAGTGGTGAAGGCTGTGGAGAAGGGATTGGTTTCATGCCAGGTTTATTATTTCAAGGGCAATAGCTGGCCCAGAGCACCTGGCTTGACAGGTGTCTGAAACTTTCTTTAGAGCCTCTAAGGAGCTTACATTATCCAGCAGCTGTGAAAGCTGATATAAACCATTGTGCAGTGAAAATCCAGCATCCTCACAGGCAGGCTGCATCTTTCCCCTGGTAGCTGGCATGAGTGCACTGATGCATCCCACTAAGCCAGGAGGGAAAGATTGAGAGGTGCATTCACATCAAAATTGGTGCTTGCAGGGTAGTGTCTGATCATTACTTTAATTATTATAATGTGCAAGTGTAGAATCTGAAATCCCAAAGATCAACCAAAATGTCATTTTTTAATAAAGAAAAGAAATGCTAGGAGACTCAGATTTATTCAATAGTACATGAATTGGTACACTGAATTGGAGTACTGCGGATCCTGAAACCTTATAAAGTTTTTCATCATAGCATTGTTCAAATAACATTTGATATCAAAAAGAGAGTATAAGGAATATTAAATATTATAATTGTCATCCTTATTGACGTATAAGAGAAATGCTGTCTGATAGAAGAACACAATAAAAAATGAAATTTGGCAGTACTTAAACATTTTAAAAGTCAGCTTAGAATCAATTGCTAGAGCTTTCTGGTTTATGGGGGAAATATTGCGTTACCCATTTGCATAGAAATATTCATATCACCTTGACTCAAATATAGCAGAGTAAGTGAGTTTTAAATATTATCTGTTAATTGTACAGACTATATTAAACTCCTGGAAGTTTTCATATTAATTTTAAAAGCAAGGTGTATGTGCTTATTAAGCAACATAGTTGATTGATTGGTCTGCTTATAACTTTGATTTCAGAGTCTTCAAATTACAGTTACTACCTAAAATATGAGTGAATGATGTGAGGTTTTAAACTAAGATAAAAATATTGTCATTTCTTGAGAACATGGATTAAAAACCTTATATTTTTTAAAAAGATATCCATTTTCAGTAAAGTAACCAAAATATATAAAAAAGGTATTTTCTCATGGACTATTCTTATCAAGCAAAAAAACTCTACAACTTTACATGAGCCTGTGCTCAAAGACATCTTTGGAGACATTTCTTGTATGTTTATCTGGACATTTTTGTTTGAAAAACATAAAGGTAATAGCCAAAAAATGTTTCTCTCAGTCAACCCAAGTTCCATTTGAAAATTAGGAAACAAGCATGCAGATCACTAGAAGAGAGATCATATCCACAAAACAACTCCCACACCTAAGGGTCAGTGAGATTGCTGTGAGGTTGTGTCTCCTAGTAATAGCAGAAGCTACAGCCATAAAATCTCACCAGGATGGTTCTTAAACATGAGCTGAACAAGGGTAACAACAAGAGACATATTAAAGTGGATGGGGGAAAGAGCAGGGAGCCTCAGTCCTACACAAAGTACTATACACAACTTCCCAGTACTTTTGGTAATGGGAGTGTGACGATGAGATGGGTTGAACATTGTTTCTGGAAATTTGTCTGCTTATTTCTTAGAGATAGTACCAAAGAAAAACAAAAAGAGGGGAATTAGATATTATGGAGATATTCGATTACTTCAAGAATGTAATCAGACTGTGCTGCCTTCGGAGATTATAGCCAACAGGAGATAGTAAAGTAGAAGATAGGATTCCTTACAATTGATGTGGAGAGCTTGCTGTACAGGCTGGTATCAAGAATGTAGATTTGGAAGTATTTTTTTTTTTTATTTCAAGCAGAGTAGAATATAATTCAATTTCAGAAGCACAAAGTGTAAAGAGAACAGTTGTTACTGTTTGAGTCACTTGAGTTAAAAACAATAAAAAAGCATTAAACTTAAGAAAGTTTTTCTCTCCTGTCCTATTTCTATCTAAATTAAGATGCAGTTTGTTGCTTTTCTATAGCACTGTGATTCTGACCTTCCTAGGGATGGTACTAGTGCTTCTGAATTCCATCTCAACAGTTTTGCAATTTCTCAACCATTGAATATAAAGACTTCTCAATGTGCTCTTTCTCTCAATTTGGTGTTTTGTTGTTATTGTTGTTTTATGGTGAGAGGCAAGCTAGATTTGTTTTTCTCTCTGATTTTTCTACTGTGATGTGATATGCACTGCAAACACTAATAAATTTGTTTGCTGCAAAAATTGAAATGACTCAAATTTCTCAGAAATCTGTTAACAAGCCTAATGCTGACGACTAAAGCATTGTCCTTTGAGCTAAGGTCACATAAAATATATATATCGCTGACCACCATGGAACTAAGTATGCAGACTAGATGGTTTCTGAAATACCCCAGAATTCACCTGCTTCTCTTTCTCAAGTGCTTAACTAATTGCATGAGCCAACCCATCCCATAATCATAAAGACGTAATTGACTTTATAAATACTGAACACCCATAGGAAAGTGACCTCAACTTCTGTATTACCACATTGCTAACAATGGAGAATATTTTTCTTTCATTATATTTATTTATTTATTTGTTTGTTTGTTTGTTTGTTTGGTTTTTCGAGACAGGGTTTCTCTGTGGCTTTGGAGCCTGTCCTGGCACTAGCTCTGTAGACCAGGCTGGTCTCGAACTCACAGAGATCCGCCTGCCTCTGCCTCCCGAGTGCTGGGATTAAAGGCGTGTGCCACCA